>NC_074693.1:16085676-16330676 GCF_029448725.1 Salvelinus fontinalis
ACTGTTTCACTGTCTCCTATCCTCTACAGCTCACTGTTTCACTGTCCTCTATCCTCTACAGCTCACTGTTTCACTGTCCTCTATCCTCTACAGCTCACTATTTCACTGTCCTCTATCCTCTACAGCTCACTGTTTCACTGTCCTCTATCCTCTACAGCTCACTATTTCACTGTCCTCTATCCTCTACAGCTCACTATTTCACTGTCCTCTATCCTCTACATCTCACTGTTTCACTGTCCTCTACAGCTCACTGTTTCACTGTCCTCTACAGCTCACTATTTCACTGTCCTCTATCCTCTACATCTCACTGTTTCACTGTCCTCTACAGCTCACTGTTTCACTGTCCTCTATCATCTACAGCTCACTGTTTCACTGTCCTCTACAGCTCACTGTTTCACTGTCCTCTACAGCTCACTATTTCACTGTCCTCTATCCTCTACATCTCACTGTTTCACTGTCCTCTATCCTGTACATCTCACTGTTTCACTGTCCTCTATTCTCTACAGCTGACTGTTTCACTGTCCTCTATCCTCTACAGCTCACTGTTTCACTGTTCTCTTTCCTGTACAGCTCACTGTTTCAATATCCTCTATAGCTCACTGTTTCACTGTCCTCTATCCTCTACAGCTCAATGTTTCACTGTCCTCTATCCTCTACATCTCACTGTTTTACTGTCCTCTATCCTCTACAGCTCACTGTTTCACTGTCCTCTATCATCTACAGCTCACTGTTTCACTGTCCTATATAGCTCACTGTTTCACTGTCCTCTATCATCTACAGCTCACTGTTTCACTGTCCTCTATCCTCTACAGCTCATTGTTTCACTGTCCTCTATCCTCTACAGCTCACTATTTCACTGTCCTCTATCCTCTACATCTCACTGTTTCACTGTCCTCTATCCTAAACAGCTCACTATTTCACTGTCCTCTATCCTCTACAGCTCACTGTTTCACTGTCCTCTATCCTCTACAGCTCACTATTTCACTGTCCTCTATCCTCTACAGCACACTGTTTCACTGTCCTCTATCCTCTGCAGCTCACTATTTCACTGTCCTCTATCATCTACAGCTCACTGTTTCACTGTCCTCTATCATCTACAGCTCACTGTTTCACTGTCCTCTATCATCTACAGCTCACTGTTTCACTGTCCTCTATCCTCTCCAGCTCACTGTTTCACTGTCCTCTAACATCTACAGCTCACTGTTTCACTGTTCTCTATCCTCTACAGCTCACTGTTTCACTGTCCTCTATCCTCTACAGCTCACTATTTCACTGTCCTCTATCCTCTACAGCTCACTGTTTCACTGTCCTCTATCCTCTACAGCTCACTATTTCACTGTCCTCTATCCTCTACAGCTCACTGTTTCACTGTCCTCTACAGCTCACTGTTTCACTGTCCTCTATCATCTACAGCTCACTGTTTCACTGTCCTCTACAGCTCACTGTTTCACTGTCTCCTATAGCTCAATGTTTCACTGTCCTCTATCCTCTACATCTCACTGTTTCACTGTCCTCTATCCTGTACATCTCACTGTTTCACTGTCCTCTATTCTCTACAGCTGACTGTTTCACTGTCCTCTATCCTCTACAGCTCACTGTTTCACTGTTCTCTTTCCTGTACAGCTCACTGTTTCAATATCCTCTATAGCTCACTGTTTCACTGTCCTCTATCCTCTACAGCTCAATGTTTCACTGTCCTCTATCCTCTACATCTCACTGTTTTACTGTCCTCTATCCTCTACAGCTCACTGTTTCACTGTCCTCTATCATCTACAGCTCACTGTTTCACTGTCCTATATAGCTCACTGTTTCACTGTCCTCTATCATCTACAGCTCACTGTTTCACTGTCCTCTATCCTCTACAGCTCATTGTTTCACTGTCCTCTATCCTCTACAGCTCACTATTTCACTGTCCTCTATCCTCTACATCTCACTGTTTCACTGTCCTCTATCCTATACAGCTCACTATTTCACTGTCCTCTATCCTCTACAGCTCACTGTTTCACTGTCCTCTATCCTCTACAGCTCACTATTTCACTGTCCTCTATCCTCTACAGCACACTGTTTCACTGTCCTCTATCCTCTGCAGCTCACTATTTCACTGTCCTCTATCCTCTACATCTCACTGTTTCACTGTCCTCTATCCTGTACATCTCACTGTTTCACTGTCCTCTATTCTCTACAGCTGACTGTTTCACTGTCCTCTATCCTCTACAGCTCACTGTTTCACTGTTCTCTTTCCTGTACAGCTCACTGTTTCAATATCCTCTATAGCTCACTGTTTCACTGTCCTCTATCCTCTACAGCTCAATGTTTCACTGTCCTCTATCCTCTACATCTCACTGTTCTACTGTCCTCTATCCTCTACAGCTCACTGTTTTACTGTCCTCTATCATCTACAGCTCACTGTTTCACTGTCCTATATAGCTCACTGTTTCACTGTCCTTTATCATCTACAGCTCACTGTTTCACTGTCCTCTATCCTCTACAGCTCATTGTTTCACTGTCCTCTATCCTCTACAGCTTACTATTTCACTGTCCTCTATCCTCTACATCTCACTGTTTCACTGTCCTCTATCCTATACAGCTCACTATTTCACTGTCCTCTATCCTCTACAGCTCACTGTTTCACTGTCCTCTATCCTCTACAGCTCACTATTTCACTGTCCTCTATCCTCTACAGCACACTGTTTCACTGTCCTCTATCCTCTACAGCTCACTATTTCACTGTCCTCTATCATCTACAGCTCACTGTTTCACTGTCTCCTATCCTCTACAGCTCACTGTTTCACTGTCCTCTATCCTCTACAGCTCACTGTTTCACTGTCCTCTATTATCTACAGCTCACTGTTTCACTGTCCTCTATCATCTACAGCTCACTGTTTCACTGTCCTCTATCCTCTCCAGCTCACTGTTTCACTGTTCTCTATCCTCTACAGCTCACTGTTTCACTGTCCTCTATCCTCTACAGCTCACTATTTCACTGTCCTCTATCCTCTACAGCTCACTGTTTCACTGTCCTCTATCCTCTACAGCTCACTATTTCACTGTCCTCTATCCTCTACAGCACACTGTTTCACTGTCCTCTATCCTCTGCAGCTCACTATTTCACTGTCCTCTATCATCTACAGCTCACTGTTTCACTGTCTCCTATCCTCTACAGCTCACTGTTTCACTGTCCTCTATCCTCTACAGCTCACTGTTTCACTGTCCTCTATCCTCTACAGCTCACTATTTCACTGTCCTCTATCCTCTACAGCTCACTGTTTCACTGTCCTCTATCCTCTACAGCTCACTATTTCACTGTCCTCTATCCTCTACAGCTCACTGTTTCACTGTCCTCTACAGCTCACTGTTTCACTGTCCTCTATCATCTACAGCTCACTGTTTCACTGTCCTCTACAGCTCACTGTTTCACTGTCCTCTATCCTCTACAGCTCACTGTTTCACTGTCCTCTACAGCTCACTGTTTCACTGTCCTCTATCATCTACAGCTCACTGTTTCACTGTCCTCTACAGCTCACTGTTTCACTGTCCTCTACAGCTCACTATTTCACTGTCCTCTATCCTCTACATCTCACTGTTTCACTGTCCTCTATCCTGTACATCTCACTGTTTCACTGTCCTCTATTCTCTACAGCTGACTGTTTCACTGTCCTCTATGCTCTACAGCTCACTGTTTCACTGTTCTCTTTCCTGTACAGCTCACTGTTTCAATATCCTCTATAGCTCACTGTTTCACTGTCCTCTATCCTCTACAGCTCAATGTTTCACTGTCCTCTATCCTCTACATCTCACTGTTTTACTGTCCTCTATCCTCTACAGCTCACTGTTTCACTGTCCTCTATCATCTACAGCTCACTGTTTCACTGTCCTATATAGCTCACTGTTTCACTGTCCTCTATCATCTACAGCTCACTGTTTCACTGTCCTCTATCCTCTACAGCTCATTGTTTCACTGTCCTCTATCCTCTACAGCTCACTATTTCACTGTCCTCTATCCTCTACATCTCACTGTTTCGACTGTCCTCTATCCTATACAGCTCACTATTTCACTGTCCTCTATCCTCTACAGCTCACTGTTTCACTGTCCTCTATCCTCTACAGCTCACTATTTCACTGTCCTCTATCCTCTACAGCACACTGTTTCACTGTCCTCTATCCTCTGCAGCTCACTATTTCACTGTCCTCTATCATCTACAGCTCACTGTTTCACTGTCTCCTATCCTCTACAGCTCACTGTTTCACTGTCCTCTATCCTCTACAGCTCACTGTTTCACTGTCCTCTATTATCTACAGCTCACTGTTTCACTGTCCTCTATCATCTACAGCTCACTGTTTCACTGTTCTCTATCCTCTACAGCTCACTGTTTCACTGTCCTCTATCCTCTACAGCTCACTATTTCACTGTCCTCTATCCTCTACAGCTCACTGTTTCACTGCCCTCTATCCTCTACAGCTCACTATTTCACTGTCCTCTATCATCTACAGCTCACTATTTCACTGTCCTCTATCCTCTACAGCACACTGTTTCACTGTCCTCTATCCTCTGCAGCTCACTATTTCACTGTCCTCTATCATCTACAGCTCACTGTTTCACTGTCTCCTATCCTCTACAGCTCACTGTTTCACTGTCCTCTATCCTCTACAGCTCACTGTTTCACTGTCCTCTATCCTCTACAGCTCACTATTTCACTGTCCTCTATCCTCTACAGCTCACTGTTTCACTGTCCTCTATCCTCTACAGCTCACTATTTCACTGTCCTCTATCCTCTACAGCTCACTGTTTCACTGTCCTCTACAGCTCACTGTTTCACTGTCCTCTATCATCTACAGCTCACTGTTTCACTGTCCTCTACAGCTCACTGTTTCACTGTCCTCCTACAGCTCACTATTTCACTGTCCTCTATCCTCTACATCTCACTGTTTCACTGTCCTCTATCCTGTACATCTCACTGTTTCACTGTCCTCTATTCTCTACAGCTGACTGTTTCACTGTCCTCTATCCTCTACAGCTCACTGTTTCACTGTTCTCTTTCCTGTACAGCTCACTGTTTCAATATCCTCTATAGCTCACTGTTTCACTGTCCTCTATCCTCTACAGCTCAATGTTTCACTGTCCTCTATCCTCTACATCTCACTGTTTTACTGTCCTCTATCCTCTACAGCTCACTGTTTCACTGTCCTCTATCATCTACAGCTCACTGTTTCACTGTCCTATATAGCTCACTGTTTCACTGTCCTCTATCATCTACAGCTCACTGTTTCACTGTCCTCTATCCTCTACAGCTCATTGTTTCACTGTCCTCTATCCTCTACAGCTCACTATTTCACTGTCCTCTATCCTCTACATCTCACTGTTTCACTGTCCTCTATCCTATACAGCTCACTATTTCACTGTCCTCTATCCTCTACAGCTCACTGTTTCACTGTCCTCTATCCTCTACAGCTCACTATTTCACTGTCCTCTATCCTCTACAGCACACTGTTTCACTGTCCTCTATCCTCTGCAGCTCACTATTTCACTGTCCTCTATCATCTACAGCTCACTGTTTCACTGTCCTCTATCATCTACAGCTCACTGTTTCACTGTCCTCTATCATCTACAGCTCACTGTTTCACTGTCCTCTATCCTCTCCAGCTCACTGTTTCACTGTCCTCTAACATCTACAGCTCACTGTTTCACTGTTCTCTATCCTCTACAGCTCACTGTTTCACTGTCCTCTATCCTCTACAGCTCACTATTTCACTGTCCTCTATCCTCTACAGCTCACTGTTTCACTGTCCTCTATCCTCTACAGCTCACTATTTCACTGTCCTCTATCCTCTACAGCTCACTGTTTCACTGTCCTCTACAGCTCACTGTTTCACTGTCCTCTATCATCTACAGCTCACTGTTTCACTGTCCTCTACAGCTCACTGTTTCTCTGTCTCCTATAGCTCAATGTTTCACTGTCCTCTATCCTCTACATCTCACTGTTTCACTGTCCTCTATCCTGTACATCTCACTGTTTCACTGTCCTCTATTCTCTACAGCTGACTGTTTCACTGTCCTCTATCCTCTACAGCTCACTGTTTCACTGTTCTCTTTCCTGTACAGCTCACTGTTTCAATATCCTCTATAGCTCACTGTTTCACTGTCCTCTATCCTCTACAGCTCAATGTTTCACTGTCCTCTATCCTCTACATCTCACTGTTTTACTGTCCTCTATCCTCTACAGCTCACTGTTTCACTGTCCTCTATCATCTACAGCTCACTGTTTCACTGTCCTATATAGCTCACTGTTTCACTGTCCTCTATCATCTACAGCTCACTGTTTCACTGTCCTCTATCCTCTACAGCTCATTGTTTCACTGTCCTCTATCCTCTACAGCTCACTATTTCACTGTCCTCTATCCTCTACATCTCACTGTTTCACTGTCCTCTATCCTATACAGCTCACTATTTCACTGTCCTCTATCCTCTACAGCTCACTGTTTCACTGTCCTCTATCCTCTACAGCTCACTATTTCACTGTCCTCTATCCTCTACAGCACACTGTTTCACTGTCCTCTATCCTATACAGCTCACTATTTCACTGTCCTCTATCCTGTACATCTCACTGTTTCACTGTCCTCTATTCTCTACAGCTGACTGTTTCACTGTCCTCTATCCTCTACAGCTCACTGTTTCACTGTTCTCTTTCCTGTACAGCTCACTGTTTCAATATCCTCTATAGCTCACTGTTTCACTGTCCTCTATCCTCTACAGCTCAATGTTTCACTGTCCTCTATCCTCTACATCTCACTGTTTTACTGTCCTCTATCCTCTACAGCTCACTGTTTCACTGTCCTCTATCATCTACAGCTCACTGTTTCACTGTCCTCTACAGCTCACTGTTTCACTGTCCTCTATCCTCTACAGCTCACTGTTTCACTGTCCTCTACAGCTCACTGTTTCACTGTCCTCTATCATCTACAGCTCACTGTTTCACTGTCCTCTACAGCTCACTGTTTCACTGTCTCCTATAGCTCAATGTTTCACTGTCCTCTATCCTCTACAGCTGACTGTTTCACTGTCCTCTACAGCTCACTATTTCACTGTCCTCTATCCTCTACATCTCACTGTTTCACTGTCCCCTATCCTGTACATCTCACTGTTTCACTGTCCTCTATTCTCTACAGCTGACTGTTTCACTGTCCTCTATCCTCTACAGCTCACTGTTTCACTGTTCTCTTTCCTGTACAGCTCACTGTTTCAATATCCTCTATAGCTCACTGTTTCACTGTCCTCTATCCTCTACAGCTCAATGTTTCACTGTCCTCTATCCTCTACATCTCACTGTTTTACTGTCCTCTATCCTCTACAGCTCACTGTTTTACTGTCCTCTATCATCTACAGCTCACTGTTTCACTGTCCTATATAGCTCACTGTTTCACTGTCCTCTATCATCTACAGCTCACTGTTTCACTGTCCTCTATCCTCTACAGCTCATTGTTTCACTGTCCTCTATCCTCCACAGCTCACTATTTCACTGTCCTCTATCCTCTACATCTCACTGTTTTGACTGTCCTCTATCCTATACAGCTCACTATTTCACTGTCCTCTATCCTCTACAGCTCACTGTTTCACTGTCCTCTATCCTCTACAGCTCACTATTTCACTGTCCTCTATCCTCTACAGCACACTGTTTCACTGTCCTCTATCCTCTGCAGCTCACTATTTCACTGTCCTCTATCATCTACAGCTCACTGTTTCACTGTCTCCTATCCTCTACAGCTCACTGTTTCACTGTCCTCTATCCTCTACAGCTCACTGTTTCACTGTCCTCTATTATCTACAGCTCACTGTTTCACTGTCCTCTATCATCTACAGCTCACTGTTTCACTGTTCTCTATCCTCTACAGCTCACTGTTTCACTGTCCTCTATCCTCTACAGCTCACTATTTCACTGTCCTCTATCCTCTACAGCTCACTGTTTCACTGCCCTCTATCCTCTACAGCTCACTATTTCACTGTCCTCTATCATCTACAGCTCACTATTTCACTGTCCTCTATCCTCTACAGCACACTGTTTCACTGTCCTCTATCCTCTGCAGCTCACTATTTCACTGTCCTCTATCATCTACAGCTCACTGTTTCACTGTCTCCTATCCTCTACAGCTCACTGTTTCACTGTCCTCTATCCTCTACAGCTCACTGTTTCACTGTCCTCTATCCTCTACAGCTCACTATTTCACTGTCCTCTATCCTCTACAGCTCACTGTTTCACTGTCCTCTATCCTCTACAGCTCACTATTTCACTGTCCTCTATCCTCTACAGCTCACTGTTTCACTGTCCTCTACAGCTCACTGTTTCACTGTCCTCTATCATCTACAGCTCACTGTTTCAATGTCCTCTACAGCTCACTGTTTCACTGTCCTCTACAGCTCACTATTTCACTGTCCTCTATCCTCTACATCTCACTGTTTCACTGTCCTCTATCCTGTACATCTCACTGTTTCACTGTCCTCTATTCTCTACAGCTGACTGTTTCACTGTCCTCTATCCTCTACAGCTCACTGTTTCACTGTTCTCTTTCCTGTACAGCTCACTGTTTCAATATCCTCTATAGCTCACTGTTTCACTGTCCTCTATCCTCTACAGCTCAATGTTTCACTGTCCTCTATCCTCTACATCTCACTGTTTTACTGTCCTCTATCCTCTACAGCTCACTGTTTCACTGTCCTCTATCATCTACAGCTCACTGTTTCACTGTCCTATAAAGCTCACTGTTTCACTGTCCTCTATCATCTACAGCTCACTGTTTCACTGTCCTCTATCCTCTACAGCTCATTGTTTCACTGTCCTCTATCCTCTACAGCTCACTATTTCACTGTCCTCTATCCTCTACATCTCACTGTTTCACTGTCCTCTATCCTATACAGCTCACTATTTCACTGTCCTCTATCCTCTACAGCTCACTGTTTCACTGTCCTCTATCCTCTACAGCTCACTATTTCACTGTCCTCTATCCTCTACAGCACACTGTTTCACTGTCCTCTATCCTCTGCAGCTCACTATTTCACTGTCCTCTATCATCTACAGCTCACTGTTTCACTGTCCTCTATCATCTACAGCTCACTGTTTCACTGTCCTCTATCATCTACAGCTCACTGTTTCACTGTCCTCTATCCTCTCCAGCTCACTGTTTCACTGTCCTCTAACATCTACAGCTCACTGTTTCACTGTTCTCTATCCTCTACAGCTCACTGTTTCACTGTCCTCTATCCTCTACAGCTCACTATTTCACTGTCCTCTATCCTCTACAGCTCACTGTTTCACTGTCCTCTATCCTCTACAGCTCACTATTTCACTGTCCTCTATCCTCTACAGCTCACTGTTTCACTGTCCTCTACAGCTCACTGTTTCACTGTCCTCTATCATCTACAGCTCACTGTTTCACTGTCCTCTACAGCTCACTGTTTCACTGTCTCCTATAGCTCAATGTTTCACTGTCCTCTATCCTCTACATCTCACTGTTTCACTGTCCTCTATCCTGTACATCTCACTGTTTCACTGTCCTCTATTCTCTACAGCTGACTGTTTCACTGTCCTCTATCCTCTACAGCTCACTGTTTCACTGTTCTCTTTCCTGTACAGCTCACTGTTTCAATATCCTCTATAGCTCACTGTTTCACTGTCCTCTATCCTCTACAGCTCAATGTTTCACTGTCCTCTATCCTCTACATCTCACTGTTTTACTGTCCTCTATCCTCTACAGCTCAATGTTTCACTGTCCTCTATCATCTACAGCTCACTGTTTCACTGTCCTATATAGCTCACTGTTTCACTGTCCTCTATCATCTACAGCTCACTGTTTCACTGTCCTCTATCCTCTACAGCTCATTGTTTCACTGTCCTCTATCCTCTACAGCTCACTATTTCACTGTCCTCTATCCTCTACATCTCACTGTTTCACTGTCCTCTATCCTATACAGCTCACTATTTCACTGTCCTCTATCCTCTACAGCTCACTGTTTCACTGTCCTCTATCCTCTACAGCTCACTATTTCACTGTCCTCTATCCTCTACAGCACACTGTTTCACTGTCCTCTATCCTCTGCAGCTCACTATTTCACTGTCCTCTATCCTCTACATCTCACTGTTTCACTGTCCTCTATCCTGTACATCTCACTGTTTCACTGTCCTCTATTCTCTACAGCTGACTGTTTCACTGTCC
The DNA here is from genome assembly GCF_029448725.1 of Salvelinus fontinalis. Lineage (NCBI taxonomy): Eukaryota > Metazoa > Chordata > Actinopteri > Salmoniformes > Salmonidae > Salvelinus > Salvelinus fontinalis. The sequence goes on from NC_074693.1 coordinate 16,095,880, forward strand.
TCTATCCTCTACAGCTCACTGTTTCACTGTTCTCTTTCCTGTACAGCTCACTGTTTCAATATCCTCTATAGCTCACTGTTTCACTGTCCTCTATCCTCTACAGCTCAATGTTTCACTGTCCTCTATCCTCTACATCTCACTGTTCTACTGTCCTCTATCCTCTACAGCTCACTGTTTTACTGTCCTCTATCATCTACAGCTCACTGTTTCACTGTCCTATATAGCTCACTGTTTCACTGTCCTTTATCATCTACAGCTCACTGTTTCACTGTCCTCTATCCTCTACAGCTCATTGTTTCACTGTCCTCTATCCTCTACAGCTTACTATTTCACTGTCCTCTATCCTCTACATCTCACTGTTTCACTGTCCTCTATCCTATACAGCTCACTATTTCACTGTCCTCTATCCTCTACAGCTCACTGTTTCACTGTCCTCTATCCTCTACAGCTCACTATTTCACTGTCCTCTATCCTCTACAGCACACTGTTTCACTGTCCTCTATCCTCTGCAGCTCACTATTTCACTGTCCTCTATCATCTACAGCTCACTGTTTCACTGTCTCCTATCCTCTACAGCTCACTGTTTCACTGTCCTCTATCCTCTACAGCTCACTGTTTCACTGTCCTCTATTATCTACAGCTCACTGTTTCACTGTCCTCTATCATCTACAGCTCACTGTTTCACTGTCCTCTATCCTCTCCAGCTCACTGTTTCACTGTTCTCTATCCTCTACAGCTCACTGTTTCACTGTCCTCTATCCTCTACAGCTCACTATTTCACTGTCCTCTATCCTCTACAGCTCACTGTTTCACTGTCCTCTATCCTCTACAGCTCACTATTTCACTGTCCTCTATCCTCTACAGCTCACTGTTTCACTGTCCTCTATCCTATGCAGCTCACTATTTCACTGTCCTCTATCATCTACAGCTCACTGTTTCACTGTCTCCTATCCTCTACAGCTCACTGTTTCACTGTCCTCTATCCTCTACAGCTCACTGTTTCACTGTCCTCTATCCTCTACAGCTCACTATTTCACTGTCCTCTATCCTCTACAGCTCACTGTTTCACTGTCCTCTATCCTCTACAGCTCACTATTTCACTGTCCTCTATCCTCTACAGCTCACTGTTTCACTGTCCTCTACAGCTCACTGTTTCACTGTCCTCTATCATCTACAGCTCACTGTTTCACTGTCCTCTACAGCTCACTGTTTCACTGTCTCCTATAGCTCAATGTTTCACTGTCCTCTATCCTCTACAGCTGACTGTTTCACTGTCCTCTACAGCTCACTATTTCACTGTCCTCTATCCTCTACATCTCACTGTTTCACTGTCCTCTATCCTCTACAGCTCACTGTTTCACTGTCCTCTATCATCTACAGCTCACTGTTTCACTGTCCTCTACAGCTCACTGTTTCACTGTCTCCTATAGCTCAATGTTTCACTGTCCTCTATCCTCTACAGCTCACTGTTTCACTGTCCTCTATCCTATGCAGCTCACTATTTCACTGTCCTCTATCATCTACAGCTCACTGTTTCACTGTCTCCTATCCTCTACAGCTCACTGTTTCACTGTCCTCTATCCTCTACAGCTCACTGTTTCACTGTCCTCTATCCTCTACAGCTCACTATTTCACTGTCCTCTATCCTCTACAGCTCACTGTTTCACTGTCCTCTATCCTCTACAGCTCACTATTTCACTGTCCTCTATCCTCTACAGCTCACTGTTTCACTGTCCTCTACAGCTCACTGTTTCACTGTCCTCTATCATCTACAGCTCACTGTTTCACTGTCCTCTACAGCTCACTGTTTCACTGTCTCCTATAGCTCAATGTTTCACTGTCCTCTATCCTCTACAGCTGACTGTTTCACTGTCCTCTACAGCTCACTATTTCACTGTCCTCTATCCTCTACATCTCACTGTTTCACTGTCCTCTATCCTCTACAGCTCACTGTTTCACTGTCCTCTATCATCTACAGCTCACTGTTTCACTGTCCTCTACAGCTCACTGTTTCACTGTCCTCTATTCTCTACAGCTGACTGTTTCACTGTCCTCTATCCTCTACAGCTCACTGTTTCACTGTTCTCTTTCCTGTACAGCTCACTGTTTCAATATCCTCTATAGCTCACTGTTTCACTGTCCTCTATCCTCTACAGCTCAATGTTTCACTGTCCTCTATCCTCTACATCTCACTGTTTTACTGTCCTCTATCCTCTACAGCTCACTGTTTCACTGTCCTCTATCATCTACAGCTCACTGTTTCACTGTCCTATATAGCTCACTGTTTCACTGTCCTCTATCATCTACAGCTCACTGTTTCACTGTCCTCTATCCTCTACAGCTCATTGTTTCACTGTCCTCTATCCTCTACAGCTCACTATTTCACTGTCCTCTATCCTCTACATCTCACTGTTTCACTGTCCTCTATCCTATACAGCTCACTATTTCACTGTCCTCTATCCTCTACAGCTCACTGTTTCACTGTCCTCTATCCTCTACAGCTCACTATTTCACTGTCCTCTATCCTCTACAGCACACTGTTTCACTGTCCTCTATCCTCTGCAGCTCACTATTTCACTGTCCTCTATCATCTACAGCTCACTGTTTCACTGTCCTCTATCATCTACAGCTCACTGTTTCACTGTCCTCTATCATCTACAGCTCACTGTTTCACTGTCCTCTATCCTCTCCAGCTCACTGTTTCACTGTCCTCTAACATCTACAGCTCACTGTTTCACTGTTCTCTATCCTCTACAGCTCACTGTTTCACTGTCCTCTATCCTCTACAGCTCACTATTTCACTGTCCTCTATCCTCTACAGCTCACTGTTTCACTGTCCTCTATCCTCTACAGCTCACTATTTCACTGTCCTCTATCCTCTACAGCTCACTGTTTCACTGTCCTCTACAGCTCACTGTTTCACTGTCCTCTATCATCTACAGCTCACTGTTTCACTGTCCTCTACAGCTCACTGTTTCACTGTCTCCTATAGCTCAATGTTTCACTGTCCTCTATCCTCTACATCTCACTGTTTCACTGTCCTCTATCCTGTACATCTCACTGTTTCACTGTCCTCTATTCTCTACAGCTGACTGTTTCACTGTCCTCTATCCTCTACAGCTCACTGTTTCACTGTTCTCTTTCCTGTACAGCTCACTGTTTCAATATCCTCTATAGCTCACTGTTTCACTGTCCTCTATCCTCTACAGCTCAATGTTTCACTGTCCTCTATCCTCTACATCTCACTGTTTTACTGTCCTCTATCCTCTACAGCTCACTGTTTCACTGTCCTCTATCATCTACAGCTCACTGTTTCACTGTCCTATATAGCTCACTGTTTCACTGTCCTCTATCATCTACAGCTCACTGTTTCACTGTCCTCTATCCTCTACAGCTCATTGTTTCACTGTCCTCTATCCTCTACAGCTCACTATTTCACTGTCCTCTATCCTCTACATCTCACTGTTTCACTGTCCTCTATCCTATACAGCTCACTATTTCACTGTCCTCTATCCTCTACAGCTCACTGTTTCACTGTCCTCTATCCTCTACAGCTCACTATTTCACTGTCCTCTATCCTCTACAGCACACTGTTTCACTGTCCTCTATCCTCTGCAGCTCACTATTTCACTGTCCTCTATCCTCTACATCTCACTGTTTCACTGTCCTCTATCCTGTACATCTCACTGTTTCACTGTCCTCTATTCTCTACAGCTGACTGTTTCACTGTCCTCTATCCTCTACAGCTCACTGTTTCACTGTTCTCTTTCCTGTACAGCTCACTGTTTCAATATCCTCTATAGCTCACTGTTTCACTGTCCTCTATCCTCTACAGCTCAATGTTTCACTGTCCTCTATCCTCTACATCTCACTGTTCTACTGTCCTCTATCCTCTACAGCTCACTGTTTTACTGTCCTCTATCATCTACAGCTCACTGTTTCACTGTCCTATATAGCTCACTGTTTCACTGTCCTTTATCATCTACAGCTCACTGTTTCACTGTCCTCTATCCTCTACAGCTCATTGTTTCACTGTCCTCTATCCTCTACAGCTTACTATTTCACTGTCCTCTATCCTCTACATCTCACTGTTTCACTGTCCTCTATCCTATACAGCTCACTATTTCACTGTCCTCTATCCTCTACAGCTCACTGTTTCACTGTCCTCTATCCTCTACAGCTCACTATTTCACTGTCCTCTATCCTCTACAGCACACTGTTTCACTGTCCTCTATCCTCTGCAGCTCACTATTTCACTGTCCTCTATCATCTACAGCTCACTGTTTCACTGTCTCCTATCCTCTACAGCTCACTGTTTCACTGTCCTCTATCCTCTACAGCTCACTGTTTCACTGTCCTCTATTATCTACAGCTCACTGTTTCACTGTCCTCTATCATCTACAGCTCACTGTTTCACTGTCCTCTATCCTCTCCAGCTCACTGTTTCACTGTTCTCTATCCTCTACAGCTCACTGTTTCACTGTCCTCTATCCTCTACAGCTCACTATTTCACTGTCCTCTATCCTCTACAGCTCACTGTTTCACTGTCCTCTATCCTCTACAGCTCACTATTTCACTGTCCTCTATCCTCTACAGCTCACTGTTTCACTGTCCTCTATCCTATGCAGCTCACTATTTCACTGTCCTCTATCATCTACAGCTCACTGTTTCACTGTCTCCTATCCTCTACAGCTCACTGTTTCACTGTCCTCTATCCTCTACAGCTCACTGTTTCACTGTCCTCTATCCTCTACAGCTCACTATTTCACTGTCCTCTATCCTCTACAGCTCACTGTTTCACTGTCCTCTATCCTCTACAGCTCACTATTTCACTGTCCTCTATCCTCTACAGCTCACTGTTTCACTGTCCTCTACAGCTCACTGTTTCACTGTCCTCTATCATCTACAGCTCACTGTTTCACTGTCCTCTACAGCTCACTGTTTCACTGTCTCCTATAGCTCAATGTTTCACTGTCCTCTATCCTCTACAGCTGACTGTTTCACTGTCCTCTACAGCTCACTATTTCACTGTCCTCTATCCTCTACATCTCACTGTTTCACTGTCCTCTATCCTCTACAGCTCACTGTTTCACTGTCCTCTATCATCTACAGCTCACTGTTTCACTGTCCTCTACAGCTCACTGTTTCACTGTCTCCTATAGCTCAATGTTTCACTGTCCTCTATCCTCTACAGCTGACTGTTTCACTGTCCTCTACAGCTCACTATTTCACTGTCCTCTATCATCTACATCTCACTGTTTCACTGTCCTCTATCCTGTACATCTCACTGTTTCACTGTCCTCTATTCTCTGCAGCTGACTGTTTCACTGTCCTCTATCCTCTACAGCTCACTGTTTCACTGTTCTCTTTCCTGTACAGCTCACTGTTTCAATATCCTCTATAGTTCACTGTTTCACTGTCCTCTATCCTCTACAGCTCAATGTTTCACTGTCCTCTATCCTCTACATCTCACTGTTTTACTGTCCTCTATCCTCTACAGCTCACTGTTTCACTGTCCTCTATCATCTACAGCTCACTGTTTCACTGTCCTATATAGCTCACTGTTTCACTGTCCTCTATCATCTACAGCTCACTGTTTCACTGTCCTCTATCCTCTACAGCTCATTGTTTCACTGTCCTCTATCCTCTACAGCTCACTATTTCACTGTCCTCTATCCTCTACATCTCACTGTTTCACTGTCCTCTATCCTATACAGCTCACTATTTCACTGTCCTCTATCCTCTACAGCTCACTGTTTCACTGTCCTCTATCCTCTACAGCTCACTATTTCACTGTCCTCTATCCTCTACAGCACACTGTTTCACTGTCCTCTATCCTCTGCAGCTCACTATTTCACTGTCCTCTATCATCTACAGCTCACTGTTTCACTGTCTCCTATCCTCTACAGCTCACTGTTTCACTGTCCTCTATCCTCTACAGCTCACTGTTTCACTGTCCTCTATCATCTACAGCTCACTGTTTCACTGTCCTCTATCATCTACAGCTCACTGTTTCACTGTCCTCTATCCTCTCCAGCTCACTGTTTCACTGTCCTCTATCATCTACAGCTCACTGTTTCACTGTTCTCTATCCTCTACAGCTCACTGTTTCACTGTCCTCTATCCTCTACAGCTCACTATTTCACTGTCCTCTATCCTCTACAGCTCACTGTTTCACTGTCCTCTATCCTATACAGCTCACTATTTCACTGTCCTCTATCCTCTACAGCTCACTGTTTCACTGTCCTCTACAGCTCACTGTTTCACTGTCCTCTATCATCTACAGCTCACTGTTTCACTGTCCTCTACAGCACACTGTTTCACTGTCTCCTATAGCTCAATGTTTCACTGTCCTCTATCCTCTACATCTCACTGTTTCACTGTCCTCTATTCTGTACATCTCACTGTTTCACTGTCCTCTATTCTCTACAGCTGACTGTTTCACTGTCCTCTATCCTCTACAGCTCACTGTTTCACTGTTCTCTTTCCTGTACAGCTCACTGTTTCAATATCCTCTATAGCTCACTGTTTCACTGTTCTCTTTCCTGTACAGCTCACTGTTTCAATATCCTCTACAGCTCACTGTTTCACTGTCTCCTATAGCTCAATGTTTCACTGTCCTCTATCCTCTACAGCTGACTGTTTCACTGTCCTCTACAGCTCACTATTTCACTGTCCTCTATCCTCTACAGCTCACTGTTTCACTGTCCTCTATCCTCTACAGCTCACTGTTTCACTGTCCTCTACAGCTCACTGTTTCACTGTCTCCTATAGCTCAATGTTTCACTGTCCTCTATCCTCTACAGCTGACTGTTTCACTGTCCTCTACAGCTCACTATTTCACTGTCCTCTATCATCTACATCTCACTGTTTCACTGTCCTCTATCCTGTACATCTCACTGTTTCACTGTCCTCTATTCTCTGCAGCTGACTGTTTCACTGTCCTCTATCCTCTACAGCTCACTGTTTCACTGTTCTCTTTCCTGTACAGCTCACTGTTTCAATATCCTCTATAGTTCACTGTTTCACTGTCCTCTATCCTCTACAGCTCAATGTTTCACTGTCCTCTATCCTCTACATCTCACTGTTTTACTGTCCTCTATCCTCTACAGCTCACTGTTTCACTGTCCTCTATCATCTACAGCTCACTGTTTCACTGTCCTATATAGCTCACTGTTTCACTGTCCTCTATCATCTACAGCTCACTGTTTCACTGTCCTCTATCCTCTACAGCTCATTGTTTCACTGTCCTCTATCCTCTACAGCTCACTATTTCACTGTCCTCTATCCTCTACATCTCACTGTTTCACTGTCCTCTATCCTATACAGCTCACTATTTCACTGTCCTCTATCCTCTACAGCTCACTGTTTCACTGTCCTCTATCCTCTACAGCTCACTATTTCACTGTCCTCTATCCTCTACAGCACACTGTTTCACTGTCCTCTATCCTCTGCAGCTCACTATTTCACTGTCCTCTATCATCTACAGCTCACTGTTTCACTGTCTCCTATCCTCTACAGCTCACTGTTTCACTGTCCTCTATCCTCTACAGCTCACTGTTTCACTGTCCTCTATCATCTACAGCTCACTGTTTCACTGTCCTCTATCATCTACAGCTCACTGTTTCACTGTCCTCTATCCTCTCCAGCTCACTGTTTCACTGTCCTCTATCATCTACAGCTCACTGTTTCACTGTTCTCTATCCTCTACAGCTCACTGTTTCACTGTCCTCTATCCTCTACAGCTCACTATTTCACTGTCCTCTATCCTCTACAGCTCACTGTTTCACTGTCCTCTATCCTATACAGCTCACTATTTCACTGTCCTCTATCCTCTACAGCTCACTGTTTCACTGTCCTCTACAGCTCACTGTTTCACTGTCCTCTATCATCTACAGCTCACTGTTTCACTGTCCTCTACAGCACACTGTTTCACTGTCTCCTATAGCTCAATGTTTCACTGTCCTCTATCCTCTACATCTCACTGTTTCACTGTCCTCTATTCTGTACATCTCACTGTTTCACTGTCCTCTATTCTCTACAGCTGACTGTTTCACTGTCCTCTATCCTCTACAGCTCACTGTTTCACTGTTCTCTTTCCTGTACAGCTCACTGTTTCAATATCCTCTATAGCTCACTGTTTCACTGTCCTCTATCCTCTACAGCTCAATGTTTCACTGTCCTCTATCCTCTACATCTCACTGTTTTACTGTCCTCTATCCTCTACAGCTCACTGTTTCACTGTCCTCTATCATCTACAGCTCACTGTTTCACTGTCCTATATAGCTCACTGTTTCACTGTCCTCTATCATCTACAGCTCACTGTTTCACTGTCCTCTATCCTCTACAGCTCATTGTTTCACTGTCCTCTATCCTCTACAGCTCACTATTTCACTGTCCTCTATCCTCTACATCTCACTGTTTCACTGTCCTCTATCCTATACAGCTCACTATTTCACTGTCCTCTATCCTCTACAGCTCACTGTTTCACTGTCCTCTATCCTCTACAGCTCACTATTTCACTGTCCTCTATCGTCTACAGCACACTGTTTCACTGTCCTCTATCCTCTGCAGCTCACTATTTCACTGTCCTCTATCATCTACAGCTCACTATTTCACTGTCCTCTATCCTCTACAGCTCACTGTTTCACTGTCCTCTATCCTCTACATATCACTGTTTCACTGTCCTCTATCCTCCACATATCACTGTTTCACTGTCCTCTATTCTCTACATCTCACTGTTTCACTGTCCTCTATCATCTACAGCTCACTGTTTCACTGTCCTCTATCCTCTACAGCTCATTGTTTCACTGTCCTCTATCCTCTACAGCTCACTATTTCACTGTCCTCTATCCTCTACATCTCACTGTTTCACTGTCCTCTATCCTATACAGCTCACTATTTCACTGTCCTCTATCCTCTACAGCTCACTGTTTCACTGTCCTCTATCCTCTACAGCTCACTATTTCACTGTCCTCTATCCTCTACAGCACACTGTTTCACTGTCCTCTATCCTCTGCAGCTCACTATTTCACTGTCCTCTATCATCTACAGCTCACTGTTTCACTGTCTCCTATCCTCTACAGCTCACTGTTTCACTGTCCTCTATCCTCTACAGCTCACTGTTTCACTGTCCTCTATTATCTACAGCTCACTGTTTCACTGTCCTCTATCATCTACAGCTCACTGTTTCACTGTCCTCTATCCTCTCCAGCTCACTGTTTCACTGTCCTCTATCATCTACAGCTCACTGTTTCACTGTTCTCTATCCTCTACAGCTCACTGTTTCACTGTCCTCTATCCTCTACAGCTCACTATTTCACTGTCCTCTATCCTCTACAGCTCACTGTTTCACTGTCCTCTATCCTCTACAGCTCACTATTTCACTGTTCTCTATCCTCTACAGCACACTGTTTCACTGTCCTATTTCCTCTGCAGCTCACTATTTCACTGTCCTCTATCATCTACAGCTCACTGTTTCACTGTCTCCTATCCTCTACAGCTCACTGTTTCACTGTCCTCTATCCTCTACAGCTCACTGTTTCACTGTCCTCTATCCTCTACAGCTCACTATTTCACTGTCCTCTATCCTCTACAGCTCACTGTTTCACTGTCCTCTATCCTCTACAGCTCACTATTTCACTGTCCTCTATCCTCTACAGCTCACTGTTTCACTGTCCTCTACAGCTCACTGTTTCACTGTCCTCTATCATCTACAGCTCACTGTTTCACTGTCCTCTACAGCTCACTGTTTCACTGTCTCCTATAGCTCAATGTTTCACTGTCCTCTATCCTCTACAGCTGACTGTTTCACTGTCCTCTACAGCTCACTATTTCACTGTCCTCTATCCTCTACATCTCACTGTTTCACTGTCCTCTATCCTCTACAGCTCACTGTTTCACTGTCCTCTATCATCTACAGCTCACTGTTTCACTGTCCTCTACAGCTCACTGTTTCACTGTCTCCTATAGCTCAATGTTTCACTGTCCTCTATCCTCTACAGCTGACTGTTTCACTGTCCTCTACAGCTCACTATTTCACTGTCCTCTATCATCTACATCTCACTGTTTCACTGTCCTCTATCCTGTACATCTCACTGTTTCACTGTCCTCTATTCTCTGCAGCTGACTGTTTCACTGTCCTCTATCCTCTACAGCTGACTGTTTCACTGTTCTCTTTCCTGTACAGCTCACTGTTTCAATATCCTCTATAGCTCACTGTTTCACTGTCCTCTGTCCTCTACAGCTCAATGTTTCACTGTCCTCTATCCTCTACATCTCACTGTTTTACTGTCCTCTATCCTCTACAGCTCACTGTTTCACTGTCCTCTATCATCTACAGCTCACTGTTTCACTGTCCTATATAGCTCACTGTTTCACTGTCCTCTATCATCTACAGCTCACTGTTTCACTGTCCTCTATCCTCTACAGCTCATTGTTTCACTGTCCTCTATCCTCTACAGCTCACTATTTCACTGTCCTCTATCCTCTACATCTCACTGTTTCACTGTCCTCTATCCTATACAGCTCACTATTTCACTGTCCTCTATCCTCTACAGCTCACTGTTTCACTGTCCTCTATCCTCTACAGCTCACTATTTCACTGTCCTCTATCCTCTACAGCACACTGTTTCACTGTCCTCTATCCTCTGCAGCTCACTATTTCACTGTCCTCTATCCTCTACATCTCACTGTTTCACTGTCCTCTATCCTGTACATCTCACTGTTTCACTGTCCTCTATTCTCTACAGCTGACTGTTTCACTGTCCTCTATCCTCTACAGCTCACTGTTTCACTGTTCTCTTTCCTGTACAGCTCACTGTTTCAATATCCTCTATAGCTCACTGTTTCACTGTCCTCTATCCTCTACAGCTCAATGTTTCACTGTCCTCTATCCTCTACATCTCACTGTTCTACTGTCCTCTATCCTCTACAGCTCACTGTTTTACTGTCCTCTATCATCTACAGCTCACTGTTTCACTGTCCTATATAGCTCACTGTTTCACTGTCCTTTATCATCTACAGCTCACTGTTTCACTGTCCTCTATCCTCTACAGCTCATTGTTTCACTGTCCTCTATCCTCTACAGCTTACTATTTCACTGTCCTCTATCCTCTACATCTCACTGTTTCACTGTCCTCTATCCTATACAGCTCACTATTTCACTGTCCTCTATCCTCTACAGCTCACTGTTTCACTGTCCTCTATCCTCTACAGCTCACTATTTCACTGTCCTCTATCCTCTACAGCACACTGTTTCACTGTCCTCTATCCTCTGCAGCTCACTATTTCACTGTCCTCTATCATCTACAGCTCACTGTTTCACTGTCTCCTATCCTCTACAGCTCACTGTTTCACTGTCCTCTATCCTCTACAGCTCACTGTTTCACTGTCCTCTATTATCTACAGCTCACTGTTTCACTGTCCTCTATCATCTACAGCTCACTGTTTCACTGTCCTCTATCCTCTCCAGCTCACTGTTTCACTGTTCTCTATCCTCTACAGCTCACTGTTTCACTGTCCTCTATCCTCTACAGCTCACTATTTCACTGTCCTCTATCCTCTACAGCTCACTGTTTCACTGTCCTCTATCCTCTACAGCTCACTATTTCACTGTCCTCTATCCTCTACAGCTCACTGTTTCACTGTCCTCTATCCTATGCAGCTCACTATTTCACTGTCCTCTATCATCTACAGCTCACTGTTTCACTGTCTCCTATCCTCTACAGCTCACTGTTTCACTGTCCTCTATCCTCTACAGCTCACTGTTTCACTGTCCTCTATCCTCTACAGCTCACTATTTCACTGTCCTCTATCCTCTACAGCTCACTGTTTCACTGTCCTCTATCCTCTACAGCTCACTATTTCACTGTCCTCTATCCTCTACAGCTCACTGTTTCACTGTCCTCTACAGCTCACTGTTTCACTGTCCTCTATCATCTACAGCTCACTGTTTCACTGTCCTCTACAGCTCACTGTTTCACTGTCTCCTATAGCTCAATGTTTCACTGTCCTCTATCCTCTACAGCTGACTGTTTCACTGTCCTCTACAGCTCACTATTTCACTGTCCTCTATCCTCTACATCTCACTGTTTCACTGTCCTCTATCCTCTACAGCTCACTGTTTCACTGTCCTCTATCATCTACAGCTCACTGTTTCACTGTCCTCTACAGCTCACTGTTTCACTGTCTCCTATAGCTCAATGTTTCACAGTCCTCTATCCTCTACAGCTGACTGTTTCACTGTCCTCTACAGCTCACTATTTCACTGTCCTCTATCATCTACATCTCACTGTTTCACTGTCCTCTATCCTGTACATCTCACTGTTTCACTGTCCTCTATTCTCTGCAGCTGACTGTTTCACTGTCCTCTATCCTCTACAGCTCACTGTTTCACTGTTCTCTTTCCTGTACAGCTCACTGTTTCAATATCCTCTATAGTTCACTGTTTCACTGTCCTCTATCCTCTACAGCTCAATGTTTCACTGTCCTCTATCCTCTACATCTCACTGTTTTACTGTCCTCTATCCTCTACAGCTCACTGTTTCACTGTCCTCTATCATCTACAGCTCACTGTTTCACTGTCCTATATAGCTCACTGTTTCACTGTCCTCTATCATCTACAGCTCACTGTTTCACTGTCCTCTATCCTCTACAGCTCATTGTTTCACTGTCCTCTATCCTCTACAGCTCACTATTTCACTGTCCTCTATCCTCTACATCTCACTGTTTCACTGTCCTCTATCCTATACAGCTCACTATTTCACTGTCCTCTATCCTCTACAGCTCACTGTTTCACTGTCCTCTATCCTCTACAGCTCACTATTTCACTGTCCTCTATCCTCTACAGCACACTGTTTCACTGTCCTCTATCCTCTGCAGCTCACTATTTCACTGTCCTCTATCATCTACAGCTCACTGTTTCACTGTCTCCTATCCTCTACAGCTCACTGTTTCACTGTCCTCTATCCTCTCCAGCTCACTGTTTCACTGTCCTCTATCATCTACAGCTCACTGTTTCACTGTCCTCTATCATCTACAGCTCACTGTTTCACTGTCCTCTATCCTCTCCAGCTCACTGTTTCACTGTCCTCTATCATCTACAGCTCACTGTTTCACTGTTCTCTATCCTCTACAGCTCACTGTTTCACTGTCCTCTATCCTCTACAGCTCACTATTTCACTGTCCTCTATCCTCTACAGCTCACTGTTTCACTGTCCTCTATCCTATACAGCTCACTATTTCACTGTCCTCTATCCTCTACAGCTCACTGTTTCACTGTCCTCTACAGCTCACTGTTTCACTGTCCTCTATCATCTACAGCTCACTGTTTCACTGTCCTCTACAGCACACTGTTTCACTGTCTCCTATAGCTCAATATTTCACTCTCCTCTATCCTCTACATCTCACTGTTTCACTGTCCTCTATTCTGTACATCTCACTGTTTCACTGTCCTCTATTCTCTACAGCTGACTGTTTCACTGTCCTCTATCCTCTACAGCTCACTGTTTCACTGTTCTCTTTCCTGTACTGCTCACTGTTTCAATATCCTCTATAGCTCACTGTTTCACTGTCCTCTATCCTCTACAGCTCAATGTTTCACTGTCCTCTATCCTCTACATCTCACTGTTTTACTGTCCTCTATCCTCTACAGCTCACTGTTTCACTGTCCTCTATCATCTACAGCTCACTGTTTCACTGTCCTATATAGCTCACTGTTTCACTGTCCTCTATCATCTACAGCTCACTGTTTCACTGTCCTCTATCCTCTACAGCTCATTGTTTCACTGTCCTCTATCCTCTACAGCTCACTATTTCACTGTCCTCTATCCTCTACATCTCACTGTTTCACTGTCCTCTATCCTATACAGCTCACTATTTCACTGTCCTCTATCCTCTACAGCTCACTGTTTCACTGTCCTCTATCCTCTACAGCTCACTATTTCACTGTCCTCTATCCTCTACAGCACACTGTTTCACTGTCCTCTATCCTCTGCAGCTCACTATTTCACTGTCCTCTATCATCTACAGCTCACTGTTTCACTGTCTCCTATCCTCTACAGCTCACTGTTTCACTGTCCTCTATCCTCTACAGCTCACTGTTTCACTGTCCTCTATTATCTACAGCTCACTGTTTCACTGTCCTCTATCATCTACAGCTCACTGTTTCACTGTCCTCTATCCTCTCCAGCTCACTGTTTCACTGTCCTCTATCATCTACAGCTCACTGTTTCACTGTTCTCTATCCTCTACAGCTCACTGTTTCACTGTCCTCTATCCTCTACAGCTCACTATTTCACTGTCCTCTATCCTCTACAGCTCACTGTTTCACTGTCCTCTATCCTCTACAGCTCACTATTTCACTGTCCTCTATCCTCTACAGCACACTGTTTCACTGTCCTATTTCCTCTGCAGCTCACTATTTCACTGTCCTCTATCATCTACAGCTCACTGTTTCACTGTCTCCTATCCTCTACAGCTCACTGTTTCACTGTCCTCTATCCTCTACAGCTCACTGTTTCACTGTCCTCTATCCTCTACAGCTCACTATTTCACTGTCCTCTATCCTCTACAGCTCACTGTTTCACTGTCCTCTATCCTCTACAGCTCACTATTTCACTGTCCTCTATCCTCTACAGCTCACTGTTTCACTGTCCTCTACAGCTCACTGTTTCACTGTCCTCTATCATCTACAGCTCACTGTTTCACTGTCCTCTACAGCTCACTGTTTCACTGTCTCCTATAGCTCAATGTTTCACTGTCCTCTATCCTCTACAGCTGACTGTTTCACTGTCCTCTACAGCTCACTATTTCACTGTCCTCTATCCTCTACATCTCACTGTTTCACTGTCCTCTATCCTCTACAGCTCACTGTTTCACTGTCCTCTATCATCTACAGCTCACTGTTTCACTGTCCTCTACAGCTCACTGTTTCACTATCTCCTATAGCTCAATGTTTCACTGTCCTCTATCCTCTACAGCTGACTGTTTCACTGTCCTCTACAGCTCACTATTTCACTGTCCTCTATCATCTACATCTCACTGTTTCACTGTCCTCTATCCTGTACATCTCACTGTTTCACTGTCCTCTATTCTCTGCAGCTGACTGTTTCACTGTCCTCTATCCTCTACAGCTGACTGTTTCACTGTTCTCTTTCCTGTACAGCTCACTGTTTCAATATCCTCTATAGCTCACTGTTTCACTGTCCTCTGTCCTCTACAGCTCAATGTTTCACTGTCCTCTATCCTCTACATCTCACTGTTTTACTGTCCTCTATCCTCTACAGCTCACTGTTTCACTGTCCTCTATCATCTACAGCTCACTGTTTCACTGTCCTATATAGCTCACTGTTTCACTGTCCTCTATCCTCTACATCTCACTGTTTCACTGTCCTCTATCCTCTACAGCTCACTGTTTCACTGTCCTCTATCCTCTACAGCTCACTATTTCACTGTCCTCTATCCTCTACAGCTCACTGTTTCACTGTCCTCTACAGCTCACTGTTTCACTGTCCTCTATCATCTACAGCTCACTGTTTCACTGTCCTCTACAGCTCACTGTTTCACTGTCTCCTATAGCTCAATGTTTCACTGTCCTCTATCCTCTACAGCTGACTGTTTCACTGTCCTCTACAGCTCACTATTTCACTGTCCTCTATCCTCTACATCTCACTGTTTCACTGTCCTCTATCCTCTACAGCTCACTGTTTCACTGTCCTCTATCATCTACAGCTCACTGTTTCACTGTCCTCTACAGCTCACTGTTTCACTGTCTCCTATAGCTCAATGTTTCACTGTCCTCTATCCTCTACAGCTGACTGTTTCACTGTCCTCTACAGCTCACTATTTCACTGTCCTCTATCATCTACATCTCACTGTTTCACTGTCCTCTATCCTGTACATCTCACTGTTTCACTGTCCTCTATTCTCTGCAGCTGACTGTTTCACTGTCCTCTATCCTCTACAGCTGACTGTTTCACTGTTCTCTTTCCTGTACAGCTCACTGTTTCAATATCCTCTATAGCTCACTGTTTCACTGTCCTCTATCCTCTACAGCTCAATGTTTCACTGTCCTCTATCCTCTACATCTCACTGTTTTACTGTCCTCTATCCTCTACAGCTCACTGTTTCACTGTCCTCTATCATCTACAGCTCACTGTTTCACTGTCCTATATAGCTCACTGTTTCACTGTCCTCTATCATCTACAGCTCACTGTTTCACTGTCCTCTATCCTCTACAGCTCATTGTTTCACTGTCCTCTATCCTCTACAGCCCACTATTTCACTGTCCTCTATCCTCTACATCTCACTGTTTCACTGTCCTCTATCCTATACAGCTCACTATTTCACTGTCCTCTATCCTCTACAGCTCACTGTTTCACTGTCCTCTATCCTCTACAGCTCACTATTTCACTGTCCTCTATCCTCTACAGCACACTGTTTCACTGTCCTCTATCCTCTGCAGCTCACTATTTCACTGTCCTCTATCATCTACAGCTCACTGTTTCACTGTCTCCTATCCTCTACAGCTCACTGTTTCACTGTCCTCTATCCTCTACAGCTCACTGTTTCACTGTCCTCTATCATCTACAGCTCACTGTTTCACTGTCCTCTATCATCTACAGCTCACTGTTTCACTGTCCTCTATCCTCTCCAGCTCACTGTTTCACTGTCCTCTATCATCTACAGCTCACTGTTTCACTGTTCTCTATCCTCTACAGCTCACTGTTTCACTGTCCTCTATCCTCTACAGCTCACTATTTCACTGTCCTCTATCCTCTACAGCTCACTGTTTCACTGTCCTCTATCCTCTACAGCTCACTATTTCACTGTCCTCTATCCTCTACAGCTCACTGTTTCACTGTCCTCTATCCTCTACAGCACACTGTTTCACTGTCCTCTATCCTCTGCAGCTCACTATTTCACTGTCCTCTATCATCTACAGCTCACTGTTTCACTGTCTCCTATCCTCTACAGCTCACTGTTTCACTGTCCTCTATCCTCTACAGCTCACTGTTTCACTGTCCTCTATTATCTACAGCTCACTGTTTCACTGTCCTCTCTCATCTACAGCTCACTGTTTCACTGTCCTCTATCCTCTCCAGCTCACTGTTTCACTGTTCTCTATCCTCTACAGCTCACTGTTTCACTGTCCTCTATCCTCTACAGCTCACTATTTCACTGTCCTCTATCCTCTACAGCTCACTGTTTCACTGTCCTCTATCCTCTACAGCTCACTATTTCACTGTCCTCTATCCTCTACAGCACACTGTTTCACTGTCCTCTATCCTCTGCAGCTCACTATTTCACTGTCCTCTATCATCTACAGCTCACTGTTTCACTGTCTCCTATCCTCTACAGCTCACTGTTTCACTGTCCTCTATCCTCTACAGCTCACTGTTTCACTGTCCTCTATCCTCTACAGCTCACTATTTCACTGTCCTCTATCCTCTACAGCTCACTGTTTCACTGTCCTCTATCCTCTACAGCTCACTATTTCACTGTCCTCTATCCTCTACAGCTCACTGTTTCACTGTCCTCTACAGCTCACTGTTTCACTGTCCTCTATCATCTACAGCTCACTGTTTCACTGTCCTCTACAGCTCACTGTTTCACTGTCTCCTATAGCTCAATGTTTCACTGTCCTCTATCCTCTACAGCTGACTGTTTCACTGTCCTCTACAGCTCACTATTTCACTGTCCTCTATCCTCTACATCTCACTGTTTCACTTTCCTCTATCCTCTACAGCTCACTGTTTCACTGTCCTCTATCATCTACAGCTCACTGTTTCACTGTCCTCTACAGCTCACTGTTTCACTGTCTCCTATAGCTCAATGTTTCACTGTCCTCTATCCTCTACAGCTGACTGTTTCACTGTCCTCTACAGCTCACTATTTCACTGTCCTCTATCATCTACATCTCACTGTTTCACTGTCCTCTATCCTGTACATCTCACTGTTTCACTGTCCTCTATTCTCTGCAGCTGACTGTTTCACTGTCCTCTATCCTCTACAGCTCACTGTTTCACTGTTCTCTTTCCTGTACAGCTCACTGTTTCAATATCCTCTATAGTTCACTGTTTCACTGTCCTCTATCCTCTACAGCTCAATGTTTCACTGTCCTCTATCCTCTACATCTCACTGTTTTACTGTCCTCTATCCTCTACAGCTCACTGTTTCACTGTCCTCTATCATCTACAGCTCACTGTTTCACTGTCCTATATAGCTCACTGTTTCACTGTCCTCTATCATCTACAGCTCACTGTTTCACTGTCCTCTATCCTCTACAGCTCATTGTTTCACTGTCCTCTATCCTCTACAGCTCACTATTTCACTGTCCTCTATCCTCTACATCTCACTGTTTCACTGTCCTCTATCCTATACAGCTCACTATTTCACTGTCCACTATCCTCTACAGCTCACTGTTTCACTGTCCTCTATCCTCTACAGCTCACTATTTCACTGTCCTCTATCCTCTACAGCACACTGTTTCACTGTCCTCTATCCTCTGCAGCTCACTATTTCACTGTCCTCTATCATCTACAGCTCACTGTTTCACTGTCTCCTATCCTCTACAGCTCATTGTTTCACTGTCCTCTATCCTCTACAGCTTACTATTTCACTGTCCTCTATCCTCTACATCTCACTGTTTCACTGTCCTCTATCCTATACAGCTCACTATTTCACTGTCCTCTATCCTCTACAGCTCACTGTTTCACTGTCCTCTATCCTCTACAGCTCACTATTTCACTGTCCTCTATCCTCTCCAGCACACTGTTTCACTGTCCTCTATCCTCTGCAGCTCACTATTTCACTGTCCTCTATCATCTACAGCTCACTGTTTCACTGTCTCCTATCCTCTACAGCTCACTGTTTCACTGTCCTCTATCCTCTACAGCTCACTGTTTCACTGTCCTCTATTATCTACAGCTCACTGTTTCACTGTCCTCTATCATCTACAGCTCACTGTTTCACTGTCCTCTATCCTCTCCAGCTCACTGTTTCACTGTTCTCTATCCTCTACAGCTCACTGTTTCACTGTCCTCTATCCTCTACAGCTCACTATTTCACTGTCCTCTATCCTCTACAGCTCACTGTTTCACTGTCCTCTATCCTCTACAGCTCACTATTTCACTGTCCTCTATCCTCTACAGCTCACTGTTTCACTGTCCTCTATCCTATGCAGCTCACTATTTCACTGTCCTCTATCATCTACAGCTCACTGTTTCACTGTCTCCTATCCTCTACAGCTCACTGTTTCACTGTCCTCTATCCTCTACAGCTCACTGTTTCACTGTCCTCTATCCTCTACAGCTCACTATTTCACTGTCCTCTATCCTCTACAGCTCACTGTTTCACTGTCCTCTATCCTCTACAGCTCACTATTTCACTGTCCTCTATCCTCTACAGCTCACTGTTTCACTGTCCTCTACAGCTCACTGTTTCACTGTCCTCTATCATCTACAGCTCACTGTTTCACTGTCCTCTACAGCTCACTGTTTCACTGTCTCCTATAGCTCAATGTTTCACTGTCCTCTATCCTCTACAGCTGACTGTTTCACTGTCCTCTACAGCTCACTATTTCACTGTCCTCTATCCTCTACATCTCACTGTTTCACTGTCCTCTATCCTCTACAGCTCACTGTTTCACTGTCCTCTATCATCTACAGCTCACTGTTTCACTGTCCTCTACAGCTCACTGTTTCACTGTCTCCTATAGCTCAATGTTTCACAGTCCTCTATCCTCTACAGCTGACTGTTTCACTGTCCTCTACAGCTCACTATTTCACTGTCCTCTATCATCTACATCTCACTGTTTCACTGTCCTCTATCCTGTACATCTCACTGTTTCACTGTCCTCTATTCTCTGCAGCTGACTGTTTCACTGTCCTCTATCCTCTACAGCTCACTGTTTCACTGTTCTCTTTCCTGTACAGCTCACTGTTTCAATATCCTCTATAGTTCACTGTTTCACTGTCCTCTATCCTCTACAGCTCAATGTTTCACTGTCCTCTATCCTCTACATCTCACTGTTTTACTGTCCTCTATCCTCTACAGCTCACTGTTTCACTGTCCTCTATCATCTACAGCTCACTGTTTCACTGTCCTATATAGCTCACTGTTTCACTGTCCTCTATCATCTACAGCTCACTGTTTCACTGTCCTCTATCCTCTACAGCTCATTGTTTCACTGTCCTCTATCCTCTACAGCTCACTATTTCACTGTCCTCTATCCTCTACATCTCACTGTTTCACTGTCCTCTATCCTATACAGCTCACTATTTCACTGTCCTCTATCCTCTACAGCTCACTGTTTCACTGTCCTCTATCCTCTACAGCTCACTATTTCACTGTCCTCTATCCTCTACAGCACACTGTTTCACTGTCCTCTATCCTCTGCAGCTCACTATTTCACTGTCCTCTATCATCTACAGCTCACTGTTTCACTGTCTCCTATCCTCTACAGCTCACTGTTTCACTGTCCTCTATCCTCTACAGCTCACTGTTTCACTGTCCTCTATCATCTACAGCTCACTGTTTCACTGTCCTCTATCATCTACAGCTCACTGTTTCACTGTCCTCTATCCTCTCCAGCTCACTGTTTCACTGTCCTCTATCATCTACAGCTCACTGTTTCACTGTTCTCTATCCTCTACAGCTCACTGTTTCACTGTCCTCTATCCTCTACAGCTCACTATTTCACTGTCCTCTATCCTCTACAGCTCACTGTTTCACTGTCCTCTATCCTATACAGCTCACTATTTCACTGTCCTCTATCCTCTACAGCTCACTGTTTCACTGTCCTCTACAGCTCACTGTTTCACTGTCCTCTATCATCTACAGCTCACTGTTTCACTGTCCTCTACAGCACACTGTTTCACTGTCTCCTATAGCTCAATATTTCACTCTCCTCTATCCTCTACATCTCACTGTTTCACTGTCCTCTATTCTGTACATCTCACTGTTTCACTGTCCTCTATTCTCTACAGCTGACTGTTTCACTGTCCTCTATCCTCTACAGCTCACTGTTTCACTGTTCTCTTTCCTGTACTGCTCACTGTTTCAATATCCTCTATAGCTCACTGTTTCACTGTCCTCTATCCTCTACAGCTCAATGTTTCACTGTCCTCTATCCTCTACATCTCACTGTTTTACTGTCCTCTATCCTCTACAGCTCACTGTTTCACTGTCCTCTATCATCTACAGCTCACTGTTTCACTGTCCTATATAGCTCACTGTTTCACTGTCCTCTATCATCTACAGCTCACTGTTTCACTGTCCTCTATCCTCTACAGCTCATTGTTTCACTGTCCTCTATCCTCTACAGCTCACTATTTCACTGTCCTCTATCCTCTACATCTCACTGTTTCACTGTCCTCTATCCTATACAGCTCACTATTTCACTGTCCTCTATCCTCTACAGCTCACTGTTTCACTGTCCTCTATCCTCTACAGCTCACTATTTCACTGTCCTCTATCGTCTACAGCACACTGTTTCACTGTCCTCTATCCTCTGCAGCTCACTATTTCACTGTCCTCTATCATCTACAGCTCACTATTTCACTGTCCTCTATCCTCTACAGCTCACTGTTTCACTGTCCTCTATCCTCTACATATCACTGTTTCACTGTCCTCTATCCTCCACATATCACTGTTTCACTGTCCTCTATTCTCTACATCTCACTGTTTCACTGTCCTCTATCATCTACAGCTCACTGTTTCACTGTCCTCTATCCTCTACAGCTCATTGTTTCACTGTCCTCTATCCTCTACAGCTCACTATTTCACTGTCCTCTATCCTCTACATCTCACTGTTTCACTGTCCTCTATCCTATACAGCTCACTATTTCACTGTCCTCTATCCTCTACAGCTCACTGTTTCACTGTCCTCTATCCTCTACAGCTCACTATTTCACTGTCCTCTATCCTCTACAGCACACTGTTTCACTGTCCTCTATCCTCTGCAGCTCACTATTTCACTGTCCTCTATCATCTACAGCTCACTGTTTCACTGTCTCCTATCCTCTACAGCTCACTGTTTCACTGTCCTCTATCCTCTACAGCTCACTGTTTCACTGTCCTCTATTATCTACAGCTCACTGTTTCACTGTCCTCTATCATCTACAGCTCACTGTTTCACTGTCCTCTATCCTCTCCAGCTCACTGTTTCACTGTCCTCTATCATCTACAGCTCACTGTTTCACTGTTCTCTATCCTCTACAGCTCACTGTTTCACTGTCCTCTATCCTCTACAGCTCACTATTTCACTGTCCTCTATCCTCTACAGCTCACTGTTTCACTGTCCTCTATCCTCTACAGCTCACTATTTCACTGTCCTCTATCCTCTACAGCACACTGTTTCACTGTCCTATTTCCTCTGCAGCTCACTATTTCACTGTCCTCTATCATCTACAGCTCACTGTTTCACTGTCTCCTATCCTCTACAGCTCACTGTTTCACTGTCCTCTATCCTCTACAGCTCACTGTTTCACTGTCCTCTATCCTCTACAGCTCACTATTTCACTGTCCTCTATCCTCTACAGCTCACTGTTTCACTGTCCTCTATCCTCTACAGCTCACTATTTCACTGTCCTCTATCCTCTACAGCTCACTGTTTCACTGTCCTCTACAGCTCACTGTTTCACTGTCCTCTATCATCTACAGCTCACTGTTTCACTGTCCTCTACAGCTCACTGTTTCACTGTCTCCTATAGCTCAATGTTTCACTGTCCTCTATCCTCTACAGCTGACTGTTTCACTGTCCTCTACAGCTCACTATTTCACTGTCCTCTATCCTCTACATCTCACTGTTTCACTGTCCTCTATCCTCTACAGCTCACTGTTTCACTGTCCTCTATCATCTACAGCTCACTGTTTCACTGTCCTCTACAGCTCACTGTTTCACTGTCTCCTATAGCTCAATGTTTCACTGTCCTCTATCCTCTACAGCTGACTGTTTCACTGTCCTCTACAGCTCACTATTTCACTGTCCTCTATCATCTACATCTCACTGTTTCACTGTCCTCTATCCTGTACATCTCACTGTTTCACTGTCCTCTATTCTCTGCAGCTGACTGTTTCACTGTCCTCTATCCTCTACAGCTGACTGTTTCACTGTTCTCTTTCCTGTACAGCTCACTGTTTCAATATCCTCTATAGCTCACTGTTTCACTGTCCTCTGTCCTCTACAGCTCAATGTTTCACTGTCCTCTATCCTCTACATCTCACTGTTTTACTGTCCTCTATCCTCTACAGCTCACTGTTTCACTGTCCTCTATCATCTACAGCTCACTGTTTCACTGTCCTATATAGCTCACTGTTTCACTGTCCTCTATCCTCTACATCTCACTGTTTCACTGTCCTCTATCCTCTACAGCTCACTGTTTCACAGTCCTCTATCCTCTACAGCTCACTATTTCACTGTCCTCTATCCTCTACAGCTCACTGTTTCACTGTCCTCTACAGCTCACTGTTTCACTGTCCTCTATCATCTACAGCTCACTGTTTCACTGTCCTCTACAGCTCACTGTTTCACTGTCTCCTATAGCTCAATGTTTCACTGTCCTCTATCCTCTACAGCTGACTGTTTCACTGTCCTCTACAGCTCACTATTTCACTGTCCTCTATCCTCTACATCTCACTGTTTCACTGTCCTCTATCCTCTACAGCTCACTGTTTCACTGTCCTCTATCATCTACAGCTCACTGTTTCACTGTCCTCTACAGCTCACTGTTTCACTGTCTCCTATAGCTCAATGTTTCACTGTCCTCTATCCTCTACAGCTGACTGTTTCACTGTCCTCTACAGCTCACTATTTCACTGTCCTCTATCATCTACATCTCACTGTTTCACTGTCCTCTATCCTGTACATCTCACTGTTTCACTGTCCTCTATTCTCTGCAGCTGACTGTTTCACTGTCCTCTATCCTCTACAGCTGACTGTTTCACTGTTCTCTTTCCTGTACAGCTCACTGTTTCAATATCCTCTATAGCTCACTGTTTCACTGTCCTCTATCCTCTACAGCTCAATGTTTCACTGTCCTCTATCCTCTACATCTCACTGTTTTACTGTCCTCTATCCTCTACAGCTCACTGTTTCACTGTCCTCTATCATCTACAGCTCACTGTTTCACTGTCCTATATAGCTCACTGTTTCACTGTCCTCTATCATCTACAGCTCACTGTTTCACTGTCCTCTATCCTCTACAGCTCATTGTTTCACTGTCCTCTATCCTCTACAGCCCACTATTTCACTGTCCTCTATCCTCTACATCTCACTGTTTCACTGTCCTCTATCCTATACAGCTCACTATTTCACTGTCCTCTATCCTCTACAGCTCACTGTTTCACTGTCCTCTATCCTCTACAGCTCACTATTTCACTGTCCTCTATCCTCTACAGCACACTGTTTCACTGTCCTCTATCCTCTGCAGCTCACTATTTCACTGTCCTCTATCATCTACAGCTCACTGTTTCACTGTCTCCTATCCTCTACAGCTCACTGTTTCACTGTCCTCTATCCTCTACAGCTCACTGTTTCACTGTCCTCTATCATCTACAGCTCACTGTTTCACTGTCCTCTATCATCTACAGCTCACTGTTTCACTGTCCTCTATCCTCTCCAGCTCACTGTTTCACTGTCCTCTATCATCTACAGCTCACTGTTTCACTGTTCTCTATCCTCTACAGCTCACTGTTTCACTGTCCTCTATCCTCTACAGCTCACTATTTCACTGTCCTCTATCCTCTACAGCTCACTGTTTCACTGTCCTCTATCCTCTACAGCTCACTATTTCACTGTCCTCTATCCTCTACAGCTCACTGTTTCACTGTCCTCTATCCTCTACAGCACACTGTTTCACTGTCCTCTATCCTCTGCAGCTCACTATTTCACTGTCCTCTATCATCTACAGCTCACTGTTTCACTGTCTCCTATCCTCTACAGCTCACTGTTTCACTGTCCTCTATCCTCTACAGCTCACTGTTTCACTGTCCTCTATTATCTACAGCTCACTGTTTCACTGTCCTCTCTCATCTACAGCTCACTGTTTCACTGTCCTCTATCCTCTCCAGCTCACTGTTTCACTGTTCTCTATCCTCTACAGCTCACTGTTTCACTGTCCTCTATCCTCTACAGCTCACTATTTCACTGTCCTCTATCCTCTACAGCTCACTGTTTCACTGTCCTCTATCCTCTACAGCACACTGTTTCACTGTCCTCTATCCTCTGCAGCTCACTATTTCACTGTCCTCTATCATCTACAGCTCACTGTTTCACTGTCTCCTATCCTCTACAGCTCACTGTTTCACTGTCCTCTATCCTCTACAGCTCACTGTTTCACTGTCCTCTATTATCTACAGCTCACTGTTTCACTGTCCTCTATCATCTACAGCTCACTGTTTCACTGTCCTCTATCCTCTCCAGCTCACTGTTTCACTGTCCTCTATCATCTACAGCTCACTGTTTCACTGTTCTCTATCCTCTACAGCTCACTGTTTCACTGTCCTCTATCCTCTACAGCTCACTATTTCACTGTCCTCTATCCTCTACAGCTCACTGTTTCACTGTCCTCTATCCTCTACAGCTCACTATTTCACTGTCCTCTATCCTCTACAGCACACTGTTTCACTGTCCTATTTCCTCTGCAGCTCACTATTTCACTGTCCTCTATCATCTACAGCTCACTGTTTCACTGTCTCCTATCCTCTACAGCTCACTGTTTCACTGTCCTCTATCCTCTACAGCTCACTGTTTCACTGTCCTCTATCCTCTACAGCTCACTATTTCACTGTCCTCTATCCTCTACAGCTCACTGTTTCACTGTCCTCTATCCTCTACAGCTCACTATTTCACTGTCCTCTATCCTCTACAGCTCACTGTTTCACTGTCCTCTACAGCTCACTGTTTCACTGTCCTCTATCATCTACAGCTCACTGTTTCACTGTCCTCTACAGCTCACTGTTTCACTGTCTCCTATAGCTCAATGTTTCACTGTCCTCTATCCTCTACAGCTGACTGTTTCACTGTCCTCTACAGCTCACTATTTCACTGTCCTCTATCCTCTACATCTCACTGTTTCACTGTCCTCTATCCTCTACAGCTCACTGTTTCACTGTCCTCTATCATCTACAGCTCACTGTTTCACTGTCCTCTACAGCTCACTGTTTCACTGTCTCCTATAGCTCAATGTTTCACTGTCCTCTATCCTCTACAGCTGACTGTTTCACTGTCCTCTACAGCTCACTATTTCACTGTCCTCTATCATCTACATCTCACTGTTTCACTGTCCTCTATCCTGTACATCTCACTGTTTCACTGTCCTCTATTCTCTGCAGCTGACTGTTTCACTGTCCTCTATCCTCTACAGCTGACTGTTTCACTGTTCTCTTTCCTGTACAGCTCACTGTTTCAATATCCTCTATAGCTCACTGTTTCACTGTCCTCTGTCCTCTACAGCTCAATGTTTCACTGTCCTCTATCCTCTACATCTCACTGTTTTACTGTCCTCTATCCTCTACAGCTCACTGTTTCACTGTCCTCTATCATCTACAGCTCACTGTTTCACTGTCCTATATAGCTCACTGTTTCACTGTCCTCTATCCTCTACATCTCACTGTTTCACTGTCCTCTATCCTCTACAGCTCACTGTTTCACTGTCCTCTATCCTCTACAGCTCACTATTTCACTGTCCTCTATCCTCTACAGCTCACTGTTTCACTGTCCTCTACAGCTCACTGTTTCACTGTCCTCTATCATCTACAGCTCACTGTTTCACTGTCCTCTACAGCTCACTGTTTCACTGTCTCCTATAGCTCAATGTTTCACTGTCCTCTATCCTCTACAGCTGACTGTTTCACTGTCCTCTACAGCTCACTATTTCACTGTCCTCTATCCTCTACATCTCACTGTTTCACTGTCCTCTATCCTCTACAGCTCACTGTTTCACTGTCCTCTATCATCTACAGCTCACTGTTTCACTGTCCTCTACAGCTCACTGTTTCACTGTCTCCTATAGCTCAATGTTTCACTGTCCTCTATCCTCTACAGCTGACTGTTTCACTGTCCTCTACAGCTCACTATTTCACTGTCCTCTATCATCTACATCTCACTGTTTCACTGTCCTCTATCCTGTACATCTCACTGTTTCACTGTCCTCTATTCTCTGCAGCTGACTGTTTCACTGTCCTCTATCCTCTACAGCTGACTGTTTCACTGTTCTCTTTCCTGTACAGCTCACTGTTTCAATATCCTCTATAGCTCACTGTTTCACTGTCCTCTATCCTCTACAGCTCAATGTTTCACTGTCCTCTATCCTCTACATCTCACTGTTTTACTGTCCTCTATCCTCTACAGCTCACTGTTTCACTGTCCTCTATCATCTACAGCTCACTGTTTCACTGTCCTATATAGCTCACTGTTTCACTGTCCTCTATCATCTACAGCTCACTGTTTCACTGTCCTCTATCCTCTACAGCTCATTGTTTCACTGTCCTCTATCCTCTACAGCCCACTATTTCACTGTCCTCTATCCTCTACATCTCACTGTTTCACTGTCCTCTATCCTATACAGCTCACTATTTCACTGTCCTCTATCCTCTACAGCTCACTGTTTCACTGTCCTCTATCCTCTACAGCTCACTATTTCACTGTCCTCTATCCTCTACAGCACACTGTTTCACTGTCCTCTATCCTCTGCAGCTCACTATTTCACTGTCCTCTATCATCTACAGCTCACTGTTTCACTGTCTCCTATCCTCTACAGCTCACTGTTTCACTGTCCTCTATCCTCTACAGCTCACTGTTTCACTGTCCTCTATCATCTACAGCTCACTGTTTCACTGTCC
The DNA here is from genome assembly GCF_029448725.1 of Salvelinus fontinalis. Lineage (NCBI taxonomy): Eukaryota > Metazoa > Chordata > Actinopteri > Salmoniformes > Salmonidae > Salvelinus > Salvelinus fontinalis. Next base: position 16,123,726 of record NC_074693.1, read on the forward strand.
TCTATCATCTACAGCTCACTGTTTCACTGTCCTCTATCCTCTCCAGCTCACTGTTTCACTGTCCTCTATCATCTACAGCTCACTGTTTCACTGTTCTCTATCCTCTACAGCTCACTGTTTCACTGTCCTCTATCCTCTACAGCTCACTATTTCACTGTCCTCTATCCTCTACAGCTCACTGTTTCACTGTCCTCTATCCTCTACAGCTCACTATTTCACTGTCCTCTATCCTCTACAGCTCACTGTTTCACTGTCCTCTATCCTCTACAGCACACTGTTTCACTGTCCTCTATCCTCTGCAGCTCACTATTTCACTGTCCTCTATCATCTACAGCTCACTGTTTCACTGTCTCCTATCCTCTACAGCTCACTGTTTCACTGTCCTCTATCCTCTACAGCTCACTGTTTCACTGTCCTCTATTATCTACAGCTCACTGTTTCACTGTCCTCTCTCATCTACAGCTCACTGTTTCACTGTCCTCTATCCTCTCCAGCTCACTGTTTCACTGTTCTCTATCCTCTACAGCTCACTGTTTCACTGTCCTCTATCCTCTACAGCTCACTATTTCACTGTCCTCTATCCTCTACAGCTCACTGTTTCACTGTCCTCTATCCTCTACAGCTCACTATTTCACTGTCCTCTATCCTCTACAGCACACTGTTTCACTGTCCTCTATCCTCTGCAGCTCACTATTTCACTGTCCTCTATCATCTACAGCTCACTGTTTCACTGTCTCCTATCCTCTACAGCTCACTGTTTCACTGTCCTCTATCCTCTACAGCTCACTGTTTCACTGTCCTCTATCCTCTACAGCTCACTATTTCACTGTCCTCTATCCTCTACAGCTCACTGTTTCACTGTCCTCTATCCTCTACAGCTCACTATTTCACTGTCCTCTATCCTCTACAGCTCACTGTTTCACTGTCCTCTACAGCTCACTGTTTCACTGTCCTCTATCATCTACAGCTCACTGTTTCACTGTCCTCTACAGCTCACTGTTTCACTGTCTCCTATAGCTCAATGTTTCACTGTCCTCTATCCTCTACAGCTGACTGTTTCACTGTCCTCTACAGCTCACTATTTCACTGTCCTCTATCCTCTACATCTCACTGTTTCACTTTCCTCTATCCTCTACAGCTCACTGTTTCACTGTCCTCTATCATCTACAGCTCACTGTTTCACTGTCCTCTACAGCTCACTGTTTCACTGTCTCCTATAGCTCAATGTTTCACTGTCCTCTATCCTCTACAGCTGACTGTTTCACTGTCCTCTACAGCTCACTATTTCACTGTCCTCTATCCTGTACATCTCACTGTTTCACTGTCCTCTATTCTCTGCAGCTGACTGTTTCACTGTCCTCTATCCTCTACAGCTCACTGTTTCACTGTTCTCTTTCCTGTACAGCTCACTGTTTCAATATCCTCTATAGTTCACTGTTTCACTGTCCTCTATCCTCTACAGCTCAATGTTTCACTGTCCTCTATCCTCTACATCTCACTGTTTTACTGTCCTCTATCCTCTACAGCTCACTGTTTCACTGTCCTCTATCATCTACAGCTCACTGTTTCACTGTCCTATATAGCTCACTGTTTCACTGTCCTCTATCATCTACAGCTCACTGTTTCACTGTCCTCTATCCTCTACAGCTCATTGTTTCACTGTCCTCTATCCTCTACAGCTCACTATTTCACTGTCCTCTATCCTCTACATCTCACTGTTTCACTGTCCTCTATCCTATACAGCTCACTATTTCACTGTCCACTATCCTCTACAGCTCACTGTTTCACTGTCCTCTATCCTCTACAGCTCACTATTTCACTGTCCTCTATCCTCTACAGCACACTGTTTCACTGTCCTCTATCCTCTGCAGCTCACTATTTCACTGTCCTCTATCATCTACAGCTCACTGTTTCACTGTCTCCTATCCTCTACAGCTCACTGTTTCACTGTCCTCTATCCTCTACAGCTCACTGTTTCACTGTCCTCTATCATCTACAGCTCACTGTTTCACTGTCCTCTATCATCTACAGCTCACTGTTTCACTGTCCTCTATCCTCTCCAGCTCACTGTTTCACTGTCCTCTATCATCTACAGCTCACTGTTTCACTGTTCTCTATCCTCTACAGCTCACTGTTTCACTGTCCTCTATCCTCTACAGCTCACTATTTCACTGTCCTCTATCCTCTACAGCTCACTGTTTCACTGTCCTCTATCCTATACAGCTCACTATTTCACTGTCCTCTATCCTCTACAGCTCACTGTTTCACTGTCCTCTACAGCTCACTGTTTCACTGTCCTCTATCATCTACAGCTCACTGTTTCACTGTCCTCTACAGCACACTGTTTCACTGTCTCCTATAGCTCAATGTTTCACTGTCCTCTATCCTCTACATCTCACTGTTTCACTGTCCTCTATTCTGTACATCTCACTGTTTCACTGTCCTCTATTCTCTACAGCTGACTGTTTCACTGTCCTCTATCCTCTACAGCTCACTGTTTCACTGTTCTCTTTCCTGTACAGCTCACTGTTTCAATATCCTCTATAGCTCACTGTTTCACTGTCCTCTATCCTCTACAGCTCAATGTTTCACTGTCCTCTATCCTCTACATCTCACTGTTTTACTGTCCTCTATCCTCTACAGCTCACTGTTTCACTGTCCTCTATCATCTACAGCTCACTGTCCTCTATTCTCTACATCTCACTGTTTCACTGTCCTCTATCATCTACAGCTCACTGTTTCACTGTCCTCTTTCCTCTACAGCTCATTGTTTCACTGTCCTCTATCCTCTACAGCTCACTATTTCACTGTCCTCTATCCTCTACATCTCACTGTTTCACTGTCCTCTATCCTATACAGCTCACTATTTCACTGTCCTCTATCCTCTACAGCTCACTGTTTCACTGTCCTCTATCCTCTACAGCTCACTATTTCACTGTCCTCTATCCTCTACAGCACACTGTTTCACTGTCCTCTATCCTCTGCAGCTCACTATTTCACTGTCCTCTATCATCTACAGCTCACTGTTTCACTGTCTCCTATCCTCTACAGCTCACTGTTTCACTGTCCTCTATCCTCTACAGCTCACTGTTTCACTGTCCTCTATTATCTACAGCTCACTGTTTCACTGTCCTCTATCATCTACAGCTCACTGTTTCACTGTCCTCTATCCTCTCCAGCTCACTGTTTCACTGTCCTCTATCATCTACAGCTCACTGTTTCACTGTTCTCTATCCTCTACAGCTCACTGTTTCACTGTCCTCTATCCTCTACAGCTCACTATTTCACTGTCCTCTATCCTCTACAGCTCACTGTTTCACTGTCCTCTATCCTCTACAGCTCACTATTTCACTGTCCTCTATCCTCTACAGCACACTGTTTCACTGTCCTATTTCCTCTGCAGCTCACTATTTCACTGTCCTCTATCATCTACAGCTCACTGTTTCACTGTCTCCTATCCTCTACAGCTCACTGTTTCACTGTCCTCTATCCTCTACAGCTCACTGTTTCACTGTCCTCTATCCTCTACAGCTCACTATTTCACTGTCCTCTATCCTCTACAGCTCACTGTTTCACTGTCCTCTATCCTCTACAGCTCACTATTTCACTGTCCTCTATCCTCTACAGCTCACTGTTTCACTGTCCTCTACAGCTCACTGTTTCACTGTCCTCTATCATCTACAGCTCACTGTTTCACTGTCCTCTACAGCTCACTGTTTCACTGTCTCCTATAGCTCAATGTTTCACTGTCCTCTATCCTCTACAGCTGACTGTTTCACTGTCCTCTACAGCTCACTATTTCACTGTCCTCTATCCTCTACATCTCACTGTTTCACTGTCCTCTATCCTCTACAGCTCACTGTTTCACTGTCCTCTATCATCTACAGCTCACTGTTTCACTGTCCTCTACAGCTCACTGTTTCACTGTCTCCTATAGCTCAATGTTTCACTGTCCTCTATCCTCTACAGCTGACTGTTTCACTGTCCTCTACAGCTCACTATTTCACTGTCCTCTATCATCTACATCTCACTGTTTCACTGTCCTCTATCCTGTACATCTCACTGTTTCACTGTCCTCTATTCTCTGCAGCTGACTGTTTCACTGTCCTCTATCCTCTACAGCTGACTGTTTCACTGTTCTCTTTCCTGTACAGCTCACTGTTTCAATATCCTCTATAGCTCACTGTTTCACTGTCCTCTATCCTCTACAGCTCAATGTTTCACTGTCCTCTATCCTCTACATCTCACTGTTTTACTGTCCTCTATCCTCTACAGCTCACTGTTTCACTGTCCTCTATCATCTACAGCTCACTGTTTCACTGTCCTATATAGCTCACTGTTTCACTGTCCTCTATCATCTACAGCTCACTGTTTCACTGTCCTCTATCCTCTACAGCTCATTGTTTCACTGTCCTCTATCCTCTACAGCTCACTATTTCACTGTCCTCTATCCTCTACATCTCACTGTTTCACTGTCCTCTATCCTATACAGCTCACTATTTCACTGTCCTCTATCCTCTACAGCTCACTGTTTCACTGTCCTCTATCCTCTACAGCTCACTATTTCACTGTCCTCTATCCTCTACAGCACACTGTTTCACTGTCCTCTATCCTCTGCAGCTCACTATTTCACTGTCCTCTATCATCTACAGCTCACTGTTTCACTGTCTCCTATCCTCTACAGCTCACTGTTTCACTGTCCTCTATCCTCTACAGCTCACTGTTTCACTGTCCTCTTTCATCTACAGCTCACTGTTTCACTGTCCTCTATCATCTACAGCTCACTGTTTCACTGTCCTCTATCCTCTCCAGCTCACTGTTTCACTGTCCTCTATCATCTACAGCTCACTGTTTCACTGTCCTCTATCCTCTCCAGCTCACTGTTTCACTGTCCTCTATCCTCTACAGCTCACTATTTCACTGTCCTCTATCCTCTACAGCTCACTGTTTCACTGTCCTCTATCCTCTACAGCTCACTATTTCACTGTCCTCTATCCTCTACAGCTCACTGTTTCACTGTCCTCTATCCTCTACAGCACACTGTTTCACTGTCCTCTATCCTCTGCAGCTCACTATTTCACTGTCCTCTATCATCTACAGCTCACTGTTTCACTGTCTCCTATCCTCTACAGCTCACTGTTTCACTGTCCTCTATCCTCTACAGCTCACTGTTTCACTGTCCTCTATTATCTACAGCTCACTGTTTCACTGTCCTCTATCATCTACAGCTCACTGTTTCACTGTCCTCTATCCTCTCCAGCTCACTGTTTCACTGTTCTCTATCCTCTACAGCTCACTGTTTCACTGTCCTCTATCCTCTACAGCTCACTATTTCACTGTCCTCTATCCTCTACAGCTCACTGTTTCACTGTCCTCTATCCTCTACAGCTCACTATTTCACTGTCCTCTATCCTCTACAGCTCACTGTTTCACTGTCCTCTATCCTCTACAGCTCACTATTTCACTGTCCTCTATCCTCTACAGCTCACTGTTTCACTGTCCTCTACAGCTCACTGTTTCACTGTCCTCTATCATCTACAGCTCACTGTTTCACTGTCCTCTACAGCTCACTGTTTCACTGTCTCCTATAGCTCAATGTTTCACTGTCCTCTATCCTCTACAGCTGACTGTTTCACTGTCCTCTACAGCTCACTATTTCACTGTCCTCTATCATCTACATCTCACTGTTTCACTGTCCTCTATCCTGTACATCTCACTGTTTCACTGTCCTCTATTCTCTGCAGCTGACTGTTTCACTGTCCTCTACAGCTCACTATTTCACTGTCCTCTATCCTCTACATCTCACTGTTTCACTGTCCTCTATCCTCTACAGCTCACTGTTTCACTGTCCTCTATCATCTACAGCTCACTGTTTCACTGTCCTCTACAGCTCACTGTTTCACTGTCTCCTATAGCTCAATGTTTCACTGTCCTCTATCCTCTACAGCTGACTGTTTCACTGTCCTCTACAGCTCACTATTTCACTGTCCTCTATCATCTACATCTCACTGTTTCACTGTCCTCTATCCTGTACATCTCACTGTTTCACTGTCCTCTATTCTCTGCAGCTGACTGTTTCACTGTCCTCTATCCTCTACAGCTCACTGTTTCACTGTTCTCTTTCCTGTACAGCTCACTGTTTCAATATCCTCTATAGTTCACTGTTTCACTGTCCTCTATCCTCTACAGCTCACTGTTTCACTGTCTCCTATCCTCTACAGCTCACTGTTTCACTGTCCTCTATCCTCTACAGCTCACTGTTTCACTGTCCTCTATCCTCTACAGCTCACTATTTCACTGTCCTCTATCCTCTACAGCTCACTGTTTCACTGTCCTCTATCCTCTACAGATCACTATTTCACTGTCCTCTATCCTCTACAGCTCACTGTTTCACTGTCCTCTACAGCTCACTGTTTCACTGTCCTCTATCATCTACAGCTCACTGTTTCACTGTCCTCTACAGCTCACTGTTTCACTGTCTCCTATAGCTCAATGTTTCACTGTCCTCTATCCTCTACAGCTGACTGTTTCACTGTCCTCTACAGCTCACTATTTCACTGTCCTCTATCCTCTACATCTCACTGTTTCACTGTCCTCTATCCTCTACAGCTCACTGTTTCACTGTCCTCTATCATCTACAGCTCACTGTTTCACTGTCCTCTACAGCTCACTGTTTCACTGTCTCCTATAGCTCAATGTTTCACTGTCCTCTATCCTCTACAGCTGACTGTTTCACTGTCCTCTACAGCTCACTATTTCACTGTCCTCTATCATCTACATCTCACTGTTTCACTGTCCTCTATCCTGTACAGCTCACTGTTTCACTGTCCTCTATCATCTACAGCTCACTGTCCTCTATTCTCTACATCTCACTGTTTCACTGTCCTCTATCATCTACAGCTCACTGTTTCACTGTCCTCTTTCCTCTACAGCTCATTGTTTCACTGTCCTCTATCCTCTACAGCTCACTATTTCACTGTCCTCTATCCTCTACATCTCACTGTTTCACTGTCCTCTATCCTATACAGCTCACTATTTCACTGTCCTCTATCCTCTACAGCTCACTGTTTCACTGTCCTCTATCCTCTACAGCTCACTATTTCACTGTCCTCTATCCTCTACAGCACACTGTTTCACTGTCCTCTATCCTCTGCAGCTCACTATTTCACTGTCCTCTATCATCTACAGCTCACTGTTTCACTGTCTCCTAACCTCTACAGCTCACTGTTTCACTGTCCTCTATCCTCTACAGCTCACTGTTTCACTGTCCTCTATTATCTACAGCTCACTGTTTCACTGTCCTCTATCATCTACAGCTCACTGTTTCACTGTCCTCTATCCTCTCCAGCTCACTGTTTCACTGTCCTCTATCATCTACAGCTCACTGTTTCACTGTTCTCTATCCTCTACAGCTCACTGTTTCACTGTCCTCTATCCTCTACAGCTCACTATTTCACTGTCCTCTATCCTCTACAGCTCACTGTTTCACTGTCCTCTATCCTCTACAGCTCACTATTTCACTGTCCTCTATCCTCTACAGCACACTGTTTCACTGTCCTATTTCCTCTGCAGCTCACTATTTCACTGTCCTCTATCATCTACAGCTCACTGTTTCACTGTCTCCTATCCTCTACAGCTCACTGTTTCACTGTCCTCTATCCTCTACAGCTCACTGTTTCACTGTCCTCTATCCTCTACAGCTCACTATTTCACTGTCCTCTATCCTCTACAGCTCACTGTTTCACTGTCCTCTATCCTCTACAGCTCACTATTTCACTGTCCTCTATCCTCTACAGCTCACTGTTTCACTGTCCTCTACAGCTCACTGTTTCACTGTCCTCTATCATCTACAGCTCACTGTTTCACTGTCCTCTACAGCTCACTGTTTCACTGTCTCCTATAGCTCAATGTTTCACTGTCCTCTATCCTCTACAGCTGACTGTTTCACTGTCCTCTACAGCTCACTATTTCACTGTCCTCTATCCTCTACATCTCACTGTTTCACTGTCCTCTATCCTCTACAGCTCACTGTTTCACTGTCCTCTATCATCTACAGCTCACTGTTTCACTGTCCTCTACAGCTCACTGTTTCACTGTCTCCTATAGCTCAATGTTTCACTGTCCTCTATCCTCTACAGCTGACTGTTTCACTGTCCTCTACAGCTCACTATTTCACTGTCCTCTATCATCTACATCTCACTGTTTCACTGTCCTCTATCCTGTACATCTCACTGTTTCACTGTCCTCTATTCTCTGCAGCTGACTGTTTCACTGTCCTCTATCCTCTACAGCTGACTGTTTCACTGTTCTCTTTCCTGTACAGCTCACTGTTTCAATATCCTCTATAGCTCACTGTTTCACTGTCCTCTATCCTCTACAGCTCAATGTTTCACTGTCCTCTATCCTCTACATCTCACTGTTTTACTGTCCTCTATCCTCTACAGCTCACTGTTTCACTGTCCTCTATCATCTACAGCTCACTGTTTCACTGTCCTATATAGCTCACTGTTTCACTGTCCTCTATCATCTACAGCTCACTGTTTCACTGTCCTCTATCCTCTACAGCTCATTGTTTCACTGTCCTCTATCCTCTACAGCTCACTATTTCACTGTCCTCTATCCTCTACATCTCACTGTTTCAATGTCCTCTATCCTATACAGCTCACTATTTCACTGTCCTCTATCCTCTACAGCTCACTGTTTCACTGTCCTCTATCCTCTACAGCTCACTATTTCACTGTCCTCTATCCTCTACAGCACACTGTTTCACTGTCCTCTATCCTCTGCAGCTCACTATTTCACTGTCCTCTATCATCTACAGCTCACTGTTTCACTGTCTCCTATCCTCTACAGCTCACTGTTTCACTGTCCTCTATCCTCTACAGCTCACTGTTTCACTGTCCTCTTTCATCTACAGCTCACTGTTTCACTGTCCTCTATCATCTACAGCTCACTGTTTCACTGTCCTCTATCCTCTCCAGCTCACTGTTTCACTGTCCTCTATCATCTACAGCTCACTGTTTCACTGTCCTCTATCCTCTCCAGCTCACTGTTTCACTGTCCTCTATCCTCTACAGCTCACTATTTCACTGTCCTCTATCCTCTACAGCTCACTGTTTCACTGTCCTCTATCCTCTACAGCTCACTATTTCACTGTCCTCTATCCTCTACAGCTCACTGTTTCACTGTCCTCTATCCTCTACAGCACACTGTTTCACTGTCCTCTATCCTCTGCAGCTCACTATTTCACTGTCCTCTATCATCTACAGCTCACTGTTTCACTGTCTCCTATCCTCTACAGCTCACTGTTTCACTGTCCTCTATCCTCTACAGCTCACTGTTTCACTGTCCTCTATTATCTACAGCTCACTGTTTCACTGTCCTCTATCATCTACAGCTCACTGTTTCACTGTCCTCTATCCTCTCCAGCTCACTGTTTCACTGTTCTCTATCCTCTACAGCTCACTGTTTCACTGTCCTCTATCCTCTACAGCTCACTATTTCACTGTCCTCTATCCTCTACAGCTCACTGTTTCACTGTCCTCTATCCTCTACAGCTCACTATTTCACTGTCCTCTATCCTCTACAGCTCACTGTTTCACTGTCCTCTATCCTCTACAGCTCACTATTTCACTGTCCTCTATCCTCTACAGCTCACTGTTTCACTGTCCTCTACAGCTCACTGTTTCACTGTCCTCTATCATCTACAGCTCACTGTTTCACTGTCCTCTACAGCTCACTGTTTCACTGTCTCCTATAGCTCAATGTTTCACTGTCCTCTATCCTCTACAGCTGACTGTTTCACTGTCCTCTACAGCTCACTATTTCACTGTCCTCTATCATCTACATCTCACTGTTTCACTGTCCTCTATCCTGTACATCTCACTGTTTCACTGTCCTCTATTCTCTGCAGCTGACTGTTTCACTGTCCTCTACAGCTCACTATTTCACTGTCCTCTATCCTCTACATCTCACTGTTTCACTGTCCTCTATCCTCTACAGCTCACTGTTTCACTGTCCTCTATCATCTACAGCTCACTGTTTCACTGTCCTCTACAGCTCACTGTTTCACTGTCTCCTATAGCTCAATGTTTCACTGTCCTCTATCCTCTACAGCTGACTGTTTCACTGTCCTCTACAGCTCACTATTTCACTGTCCTCTATCATCTACATCTCACTGTTTCACTGTCCTCTATCCTGTACATCTCACTGTTTCACTGTCCTCTATTCTCTGCAGCTGACTGTTTCACTGTCCTCTATCCTCTACAGCTCACTGTTTCACTGTTCTCTTTCCTGTACAGCTCACTGTTTCAATATCCTCTATAGTTCACTGTTTCACTGTCCTCTATCCTCTACAGCTCACTGTTTCACTGTCTCCTATCCTCTACAGCTCACTGTTTCACTGTCCTCTATCCTCTACAGCTCACTGTTTCACTGTCCTCTATCCTCTACAGCTCACTATTTCACTGTCCTCTATCCTCTACAGCTCACTGTTTCACTGTCCTCTATCCTCTACAGCTCACTATTTCACTGTCCTCTATCCTCTACAGCTCACTGTTTCACTGTCCTCTACAGCTCACTGTTTCACTGTCCTCTATCATCTACAGCTCACTGTTTCACTGTCCTCTACAGCTCACTGTTTCACTGTCTCCTATAGCTCAATGTTTCACTGTCCTCTATCCTCTACAGCTGACTGTTTCACTGTCCTCTACAGCTCACTATTTCACTGTCCTCTATCCTCTACATCTCACTGTTTCACTGTCCTCTATCCTCTACAGCTCACTGTTTCACTGTCCTCTATCATCTACAGCTCACTGTTTCACTGTCCTCTACAGCTCACTGTTTCACTGTCTCCTATAGCTCAATGTTTCACTGTCCTCTATCCTCTACAGCTGACTGTTTCACTGTCCTCTACAGCTCACTATTTCACTGTCCTCTATCATCTACATCTCACTGTTTCACTGTCCTCTATCCTGTACATCTCACTGTTTCACTGTCCTCTATTCTCTGCAGCTGACTGTTTCACTGTCCTCTATCCTCTACAGCTGACTGTTTCACTGTTCTCTTTCCTGTACAGCTCACTGTTTCAATATCCTCTATAGCTCACTGTTTCACTGTCCTCTGTCCTCTACAGCTCAATGTTTCACTGTCCTCTATCCTCTACATCTCACTGTTTTACTGTCCTCTATCCTCTACAGCTCACTGTTTCACTGTCCTCTATCATCTACAGCTCACTGTTTCACTGTCCTATATAGCTCACTGTTTCACTGTCCTCTATCCTCTACATCTCACTGTTTCACTGTCCTCTATCCTCTACAGCTCACTGTTTCACTGTCCTCTATCCTCTACAGCTCACTATTTCACTGTCCTCTATCCTCTACAGCTCACTGTTTCACTGTCCTCTACAGCTCACTGTTTCACTGTCCTCTATCATCTACAGCTCACTGTTTCACTGTCCTCTACAGCTCACTGTTTCACTGTCTCCTATAGCTCAATGTTTCACTGTCCTCTATCCTCTACAGCTGACTGTTTCACTGTCCTCTACAGCTCACTATTTCACTGTCCTCTATCCTCTACATCTCACTGTTTCACTGTCCTCTATCCTCTACAGCTCACTGTTTCACTGTCCTCTATCATCTACAGCTCACTGTTTCACTGTCCTCTACAGCTCACTGTTTCACTGTCTCCTATAGCTCAATGTTTCACTGTCCTCTATCCTCTACAGCTGACTGTTTCACTGTCCTCTACAGCTCACTATTTCACTGTCCTCTATCCTCTACATCTCACTGTTTCACTGTCCTCTATCCTCTACAGCTCACTGTTTCACTGTCCTCTATCATCTACAGCTCACTGTTTCACTGTCCTCTACAGCTCACTGTTTCACTGTCTCCTATAGCTCAATGTTTCACTGTCCTCTATCCTCTACAGCTGACTGTTTCACTGTCCTCTACAGCTCACTATTTCACTGTCCTCTATCATCTACATCTCACTGTTTCACTGTCCTCTATCCTGTACATCTCACTGTTTCACTGTCCTCTATTCTCTGCAGCTGACTGTTTCACTGTCCTCTATCCTCTACAGCTGACTGTTTCACTGTTCTCTTTCCTGTACAGCTCACTGTTTCAATATCCTCTATAGCTCACTGTTTCACTGTCCTCTGTCCTCTACAGCTCAATGTTTCACTGTCCTCTATCCTCTACATCTCACTGTTTTACTGTCCTCTATCCTCTACAGCTCACTGTTTCACTGTCCTCTATCATCTACAGCTCACTGTTTCACTGTCCTATATAGCTCACTGTTTCACTGTCCTCTATCCTCTACATCTCACTGTTTCACTGTCCTCTATCCTCTACAGCTCACTGTTTCACTGTCCTCTATCCTCTACAGCTCACTATTTCACTGTCCTCTATCCTCTACAGCTCACTGTTTCACTGTCCTCTACAGCTCACTGTTTCACTGTCCTCTATCATCTACAGCTCACTGTTTCACTGTCCTCTACAGCTCACTGTTTCACTGTCTCCTATAGCTCAATGTTTCACTGTCCTCTATCCTCTACAGCTGACTGTTTCACTGTCCTCTACAGCTCACTATTTCACTGTCCTCTATCCTCTACATCTCACTGTTTCACTGTCCTCTATCCTCTACAGCTCACTGTTTCACTGTCCTCTATCATCTACAGCTCACTGTTTCACTGTCCTCTACAGCTCACTGTTTCACTGTCTCCTATAGCTCAATGTTTCACTGTCCTCTATCCTCTACAGCTGACTGTTTCACTGTCCTCTACAGCTCACTATTTCACTGTCCTCTATCATCTACATCTCACTGTTTCACTGTCCTCTATCCTGTACATCTCACTGTTTCACTGTCCTCTATTCTCTGCAGCTGACTGTTTCACTGTCCTCTATCCTCTACAGCTGACTGTTTCACTGTTCTCTTTCCTGTACAGCTCACTGTTTCAATATCCTCTATAGCTCACTGTTTCACTGTCCTCTATCCTCTACAGCTCAATGTTTCACTGTCCTCTATCCTCTACATCTCACTGTTTTACTGTCCTCTATCCTCTACAGCTCACTGTTTCACTGTCCTCTATCATCTACAGCTCACTGTTTCACTGTCCTATATAGCTCACTGTTTCACTGTCCTCTATCATCTACAGCTCACTGTTTCACTGTCCTCTATCCTCTACAGCTCATTGTTTCACTGTCCTCTATCCTCTACAGCCCACTATTTCACTGTCCTCTATCCTCTACATCTCACTGTTTCACTGTCCTCTATCCTATACAGCTCACTATTTCACTGTCCTCTATCCTCTACAGCTCACTGTTTCACTGTCCTCTATCCTCTACAGCTCACTATTTCACTGTCCTCTATCCTCTACAGAACACTGTTTCACTGTCCTCTATCCTCTGCAGCTCACTATTTCACTGTCCTCTATCATCTACAGCTCACTGTTTCACTGTCTCCTATCCTCTACAGCTCACTGTTTCACTGTCCTCTATCCTCTACAGCTCACTGTTTCACTGTCCTCTATCATCTACAGCTCACTGTTTCACTGTCCTCTATCCTCTCCAGCTCACTGTTTCACTGTCCTCTATCATCTACAGCTCACTGTTTCACTGTTCTCTATCCTCTACAGCTCACTGTTTCACTGTCCTCTATCCTCTACAGCTCACTATTTCACTGTCCTCTATCCTCTACAGCTCACTGTTTCACTGTCCTCTATCCTCTACAGCTCACTATTTCACTGTCCTCTATCCTCTACAGCTCACTGTTTCACTGTCCTCTATCCTCTACAGCACACTGTTTCACTGTCCTCTATCCTCTGCAGCTCACTATTTCACTGTCCTCTATCATCTACAGCTCACTGTTTCACTGTCTCCTATCCTCTACAGCTCACTGTTTCACTGTCCTCTATCCTCTACAGCTCACTGTTTCACTGTCCTCTATTATCTACAGCTCACTGTTTCACTGTCCTCTATCATCTACAGCTCACTGTTTCACTGTCCTCTATCCTCTCCAGCTCACTGTTTCACTGTTCTCTATCCTCTACAGCTCACTGTTTCACTGTCCTCTATCCTCTACAGCTCACTATTTCACTGTCCTCTATCCTCTACAGCTCACTGTTTCACTGTCCTCTATCCTCTACAGCTCACTATTTCACTGTCCTCTATCCTCTACAGCACACTGTTTCACTGTCCTCTATCCTCTACAGCTCACTATTTCACTGTCCTCTATCCTCTACATCTCACTGTTTCACTGTCCTCTATCCTATACAGCTCACTATTTCACTGTCCTCTATCCTCTACAGCTCACTGTTTCACTGTCCTCTATCCTCTACAGCTCACTATTTCACTGTCCTCTATCCTCTACAGCACACTGTTTCACTGTCCTCTATCCTCTGCAGCTCACTATTTCACTGTCCTCTATCCTCTACATCTCACTGTTTCACTGTCCTCTATCCTGTACATCTCACTGTTTCACTGTCCTCTATTCTCTACAGCTGACTGTTTCACTGTCCTCTATCCTCTACAGCTCACTGTTTCACTGTTCTCTTTCCTGTACAGCTCACTGTTTCAATATCCTCTATAGCTCACTGTTTCACTGTCCTCTATCCTCTACAGCTCAATGTTTCACTGTCCTCTATCCTCTACATCTCACTGTTCTACTGTCCTCTATCCTCTACAGCTCACTGTTTTACTGTCCTCTATCATCTACAGCTCACTGTTTCACTGTCCTATATAGCTCACTGTTTCACTGTCCTTTATCATCTACAGCTCACTGTTTCACTGTCCTCTATCCTCTACAGCTCATTGTTTCACTGTCCTCTATCCTCTACAGCTTACTATTTCACTGTCCTCTATCCTCTACATCTCACTGTTTCACTGTCCTCTATCCTATACAGCTCACTATTTCACTGTCCTCTATCCTCTACAGCTCACTGTTTCACTGTCCTCTATCCTCTACAGCTCACTATTTCACTGTCCTCTATCCTCTACAGCACACTGTTTCACTGTCCTCTATCCTCTGCAGCTCACTATTTCACTGTCCTCTATCATCTACAGCTCACTGTTTCACTGTCTCCTATCCTCTACAGCTCACTGTTTCACTGTCCTCTATCCTCTACAGCTCACTGTTTCACTGTCCTCTATTATCTACAGCTCACTGTTTCACTGTCCTCTATCATCTACAGCTCACTGTTTCACTGTCCTCTATCCTCTCCAGCTCACTGTTTCACTGTTCTCTATCCTCTACAGCTCACTGTTTCACTGTCCTCTATCCTCTACAGCTCACTATTTCACTGTCCTCTATCCTCTACAGCTCACTGTTTCACTGTCCTCTATCCTCTACAGCTCACTATTTCACTGTCCTCTATCCTCTACAGCTCACTGTTTCACTGTCCTCTATCCTATGCAGCTCACTATTTCACTGTCCTCTATCATCTACAGCTCACTGTTTCACTGTCTCCTATCCTCTACAGCTCACTGTTTCACTGTCCTCTATCCTCTACAGCTCACTGTTTCACTGTCCTCTATCCTCTACAGCTCACTATTTCACTGTCCTCTATCCTCTACAGCTCACTGTTTCACTGTCCTCTATCCTCTACAGCTCACTATTTCACTGTCCTCTATCCTCTACAGCTCACTGTTTCACTGTCCTGTACAGCTCACTGTTTCACTGTCCTCTATCATCTACAGCTCACTGTTTCACTGTCCTCTACAGCTCACTGTTTCACTGTCTCCTATAGCTCAATGTTTCACTGTCCTCTATCCTCTACAGCTGACTGTTTCACTGTCCTCTACAGCTCACTATTTCACTGTCCTCTATCCTCTACATCTCACTGTTTCACTGTCCTCTATCCTCTACAGCTCACTGTTTCACTGTCCTCTATCATCTACAGCTCACTGTTTCACTGTCCTCTACAGCTCACTGTTTCACTGTCTCCTATAGCTCAATGTTTCACTGTCCTCTATCCTCTACAGCTGACTGTTTCACTGTCCTCTACAGCTCACTATTTCACTGTCCTCTATCATCTACATCTCACTGTTTCACTGTCCTCTATCCTGTACATCTCACTGTTTCACTGTCCTCTATTCTCTGCAGCTGACTGTTTCACTGTCCTCTATCCTCTACAGCTCACTGTTTCACTGTTCTCTTTCCTGTACAGCTCACTGTTTCAATATCCTCTATAGTTCACTGTTTCACTGTCCTCTATCCTCTACAGCTCAATGTTTCACTGTCCTCTATCCTCTACATCTCACTGTTTCACTGTCCTCTATCCTCTACAGCTCACTGTTTCACTGTCCTCTATCATCTACAGCTCACTGTTTCACTGTCCTATATAGCTCACTGTTTCACTGTCCTCTATCATCTACAGCTCACTGTTTCACTGTCCTCTATCCTCTACAGCTCATTGTTTCACTGTCCTCTATCCTCTACAGCTCACTATTTCACTGTCCTCTATCCTCTACATCTCACTGTTTCACTGTCCTCTATCCTATACAGCTCACTATTTCACTGTCCTCTATCCTCTACAGCTCACTGTTTCACTGTCCTCTATCCTCTACAGCTCACTATTTCACTGTCCTCTATCCTCTACAGCACACTGTTTCACTGTCCTCTATCCTCTGCAGCTCACTATTTCACTGTCCTCTATCATCTACAGCTCACTGTTTCACTGTCTCCTATCCTCTACAGCTCACTGTTTCACTGTCCTCTATCCTCTACAGCTCACTGTTTCACTGTCCTCTATCATCTACAGCTCACTGTTTCACTGTCCTCTATCATCTACAGCTCACTGTTTCACTGTCCTCTATCCTCTCCAGCTCACTGTTTCACTGTCCTCTATCATCTACAGCTCACTGTTTCACTGTTCTCTATCCTCTACAGCTCACTGTTTCACTGTCCTCTATCCTCTACAGCTCACTATTTCACTGTCCTCTATCCTCTACAGCTCACTGTTTCACTGTCCTCTATCCTATACAGCTCACTATTTCACTGTCCTCTATCCTCTACAGCTCACTGTTTCACTGTCCTCTACAGCTCACTGTTTCACTGTCCTCTATCATCTACAGCTCACTGTTTCACTGTCCTCTACAGCACACTGTTTCACTGTCTCCTATAGCTCAATGTTTCGCTGTCCTCTATCCTCTACATCTCACTGTTTCACTGTCCTCTATTCTGTACATCTCACTGTTTCACTGTCCTCTATTCTCTACAGCTGACTGTTTCACTGTCCTCTATCCTCTACAGCTCACTGTTTCACTGTTCTCTTTCCTGTACAGCTCACTGTTTCAATATCCTCTATAGCTCACTGTTTCACTGTCCTCTATCCTCTACAGCTCAATGTTTCACTGTCCTCTATCCTCTACATCTCACTGTTTTACTGTCCTCTATCCTCTACAGCTCACTGTTTCACTGTCCTCTATCATCTACAGCTCACTGTTTCACTGTCCTATATAGCTCACTGTTTCACTGTCCTCTATCATCTACAGCTCACTGTTTCACTGTCCTCTATCCTCTACAGCTCATTGTTTCACTGTCCTCTATCCTCTACAGCTCACTATTTCACTGTCCTCTATCCTCTACATCTCACTGTTTCACTGTCCTCTATCCTATACAGCTCACTATTTCACTGTCCTCTATCCTCTACAGCTCACTGTTTCACTGTCCTCTATCCTCTACAGCTCACTATTTCACTGTCCTCTATCGTCTACAGCACACTGTTTCACTGTCCTCTATCCTCTGCAGCTCACTATTTCACTGTCCTCTATCATCTACAGCTCACTATTTCACTGTCCTCTATCCTCTACAGCTCACTGTTTCACTGTCCTCTATCCTCTACATATCACTGTTTCACTGTCCTCTATCCTCCACATATCACTGTTTCACTGTCCTCTATTCTCTACATCTCACTGTTTCACTGTCCTCTATCATCTACAGCTCACTGTTTCACTGTCCTCTATCCTCTACAGCTCATTGTTTCACTGTCCTCTATCCTCTACAGCTCACTATTTCACTGTCCTCTATCCTCTACATCTCACTGTTTCACTGTCCTCTATCCTATACAGCTCACTATTTCACTGTCCTCTATCCTCTACAGCTCACTGTTTCACTGTCCTCTATCCTCTACAGCTCACTATTTCACTGTCCTCTATCCTCTACAGCACACTGTTTCACTGTCCTCTATCCTCTGCAGCTCACTATTTCACTGTCCTCTATCATCTACAGCTCACTGTTTCACTGTCTCCTATCCTCTACAGCTCACTGTTTCACTGTCCTCTATCCTCTACAGCTCACTGTTTCACTGTCCTCTATTATCTACAGCTCACTGTTTCACTGTCCTCTATCATCTACAGCTCACTGTTTCACTGTCCTCTATCCTCTCCAGCTCACTGTTTCACTGTCCTCTATCATCTACAGCTCACTGTTTCACTGTTCTCTATCCTCTACAGCTCACTGTTTCACTGTCCTCTATCCTCTACAGCTCACTATTTCACTGTCCTCTATCCTCTACAGCTCACTGTTTCACTGTCCTCTATCCTCTACAGCTCACTATTTCACTGTCCTCTATCCTCTACAGCACACTGTTTCACTGTCCTATTTCCTCTGCAGCTCACTATTTCACTGTCCTCTATCATCTACAGCTCACTGTTTCACTGTCTCCTATCCTCTACAGCTCACTGTTTCACTGTCCTCTATCCTCTACAGCTCACTGTTTCACTGTCCTCTATCCTCTACAGCTCACTATTTCACTGTCCTCTATCCTCTACAGCTTACTGTTTCACTGTCCTCTATCCTCTACAGCTCACTATTTCACTGTCCTCTATCCTCTACAGCTCACTGTTTCACTGTCCTCTACAGCTCACTGTTTCACTGTCCTCTATCATCTACAGCTCACTGTTTCACTGTCCTCTACAGCTCACTGTTTCACTGTCTCCTATAGCTCAATGTTTCACTGTCCTCTATCCTCTACAGCTGACTGTTTCACTGTCCTCTACAGCTCACTATTTCACTGTCCTCTATCCTCTACATCTCACTGTTTCACTGTCCTCTATCCTCTACAGCTCACTGTTTCACTGTCCTCTATCATCTACAGCTCACTGTTTCACTGTCCTCTACAGCTCACTGTTTCACTGTCTCCTATAGCTCAATGTTTCACTGTCCTCTATCCTCTACAGCTGACTGTTTCACTGTCCTCTACAGCTCACTATTTCACTGTCCTCTATCATCTACATCTCACTGTTTCACTGTCCTCTATCCTGTACATCTCACTGTTTCACTGTCCTCTATTCTCTGCAGCTGACTGTTTCACTGTCCTCTATCCTCTACAGCTGACTGTTTCACTGTTCTCTTTCCTGTACAGCTCACTGTTTCAATATCCTCTATAGCTCACTGTTTCACTGTCCTCTGTCCTCTACAGCTCAATGTTTCACTGTCCTCTATCCTCTACATCTCACTGTTTTACTGTCCTCTATCCTCTACAGCTCACTGTTTCACTGTCCTCTATCATCTACAGCTCACTGTTTCACTGTCCTATATAGCTCACTGTTTCACTGTCCTCTATCATCTACAGCTCACTGTTTCACTGTCCTCTATCCTCTACAGCTCATTGTTTCACTGTCCTCTATCCTCTACAGCTCACTATTTCACTGTCCTCTATCCTCTACATCTCACTGTTTCACTGTCCTCTATCCTATACAGCTCACTATTTCACTGTCCTCTATCCTCTACAGCTCACTGTTTCACTGTCCTCTATCCTCTACAGCTCACTATTTCACTGTCCTCTATCCTCTACAGCACACTGTTTCACTGTCCTCTATCCTCTGCAGCTCACTATTTCACTGTCCTCTATCCTCTACATCTCACTGTTTCACTGTCCTCTATCCTGTACATCTCACTGTTTCACTGTCCTCTATTCTCTACAGCTGACTGTTTCACTGTCCTCTATCCTCTACAGCTCACTGTTTCACTGTTCTCTTTCCTGTACAGCTCACTGTTTCAATATCCTCTATAGCTCACTGTTTCACTGTCCTCTATCCTCTACAGCTCAATGTTTCACTGTCCTCTATCCTCTACATCTCACTGTTCTACTGTCCTCTATCCTCTACAGCTCACTGTTTTACTGTCCTCTATCATCTACAGCTCACTGTTTCACTGTCCTATATAGCTCACTGTTTCACTGTCCTTTATCATCTACAGCTCACTGTTTCACTGTCCTCTATCCTCTACAGCTCATTGTTTCACTGTCCTCTATCCTCTACAGCTTACTATTTCACTGTCCTCTATCCTCTACATCTCACTGTTTCACTGTCCTCTATCCTATACAGCTCACTATTTCACTGTCCTCTATCCTCTACAGCTCACTGTTTCACTGTCCTCTATCCTCTACAGCTCACTATTTCACTGTCCTCTATCCTCTACAGCACACTGTTTCACTGTCCTCTATCCTCTGCAGCTCACTATTTCACTGTCCTCTATCATCTACAGCTCACTGTTTCACTGTCTCCTATCCTCTACAGCTCACTGTTTCACTGTCCTCTATCCTCTACAGCTCACTGTTTCACTGTCCTCTATTATCTACAGCTCACTGTTTCACTGTCCTCTATCATCTACAGCTCACTGTTTCACTGTCCTCTATCCTCTCCAGCTCACTGTTTCACTGTTCTCTATCCTCTACAGCTCACTGTTTCACTGTCCTCTATCCTCTACAGCTCACTATTTCACTGTCCTCTATCCTCTACAGCTCACTGTTTCACTGTCCTCTATCCTCTACAGCTCACTATTTCACTGTCCTCTATCCTCTACAGCTCACTGTTTCACTGTCCTCTATCCTATGCAGCTCACTATTTCACTGTCCTCTATCATCTACAGCTCACTGTTTCACTGTCTCCTATCCTCTACAGCTCACTGTTTCACTGTCCTCTATCCTCTACAGCTCACTGTTTCACTGTCCTCTATCCTCTACAGCTCACTATTTCACTGTCCTCTATCCTCTACAGCTCACTGTTTCACTGTCCTCTATCCTCTACAGCTCACTATTTCACTGTCCTCTATCCTCTACAGCTCACTGTTTCACTGTCCTCTACAGCTCACTGTTTCACTGTCCTCTATCATCTACAGCTCACTGTTTCACTGTCCTCTACAGCTCACTGTTTCACTGTCTCCTATAGCTCAATGTTTCACTGTCCTCTATCCTCTACAGCTGACTGTTTCACTGTCCTCTACAGCTCACTATTTCACTGTCCTCTATCCTCTACATCTCACTGTTTCACTGTCCTCTATCCTCTACAGCTCACTGTTTCACTGTCCTCTATCATCTACAGCTCACTGTTTCACTGTCCTCTACAGCTCACTGTTTCACTGTCTCCTATAGCTCAATGTTTCACAGTCCTCTATCCTCTACAGCTGACTGTTTCACTGTCCTCTACAGCTCACTATTTCACTGTCCTCTATCATCTACATCTCACTGTTTCACTGTCCTCTATCCTGTACATCTCACTGTTTCACTGTCCTCTATTCTCTGCAGCTGACTGTTTCACTGTCCTCTATCCTCTACAGCTCACTGTTTCACTGTTCTCTTTCCTGTACAGCTCACTGTTTCAATATCCTCTATAGTTCACTGTTTCACTGTCCTCTATCCTCTACAGCTCAATGTTTCACTGTCCTCTATCCTCTACATCTCACTGTTTTACTGTCCTCTATCCTCTACAGCTCAC
Organism: Salvelinus fontinalis; assembly: GCF_029448725.1. Lineage (NCBI taxonomy): Eukaryota > Metazoa > Chordata > Actinopteri > Salmoniformes > Salmonidae > Salvelinus > Salvelinus fontinalis. The sequence continues at coordinate 16,145,442 of NC_074693.1, forward strand.
TGTTTCACTGTCCTCTATCATCTACAGCTCACTGTTTCACTGTCCTATATAGCTCACTGTTTCACTGTCCTCTATCATCTACAGCTCACTGTTTCACTGTCCTCTATCCTCTACAGCTCATTGTTTCACTGTCCTCTATCCTCTACAGCTCACTATTTCACTGTCCTCTATCCTCTACATCTCACTGTTTCACTGTCCTCTATCCTATACAGCTCACTATTTCACTGTCCTCTATCCTCTACAGCTCACTGTTTCACTGTCCTCTATCCTCTACAGCTCACTATTTCACTGTCCTCTATCCTCTACAGCACACTGTTTCACTGTCCTCTATCCTCTGCAGCTCACTATTTCACTGTCCTCTATCATCTACAGCTCACTGTTTCACTGTCTCCTATCCTCTACAGCTCACTGTTTCACTGTCCTCTATCCTCTACAGCTCACTGTTTCACTGTCCTCTATCATCTACAGCTCACTGTTTCACTGTCCTCTATCATCTACAGCTCACTGTTTCACTGTCCTCTATCCTCTCCAGCTCACTGTTTCACTGTCCTCTATCATCTACAGCTCACTGTTTCACTGTTCTCTATCCTCTACAGCTCACTGTTTCACTGTCCTCTATCCTCTACAGCTCACTATTTCACTGTCCTCTATCCTCTACAGCTCACTGTTTCACTGTCCTCTATCCTATACAGCTCACTATTTCACTGTCCTCTATCCTCTACAGCTCACTGTTTCACTGTCCTCTACAGCTCACTGTTTCACTGTCCTCTATCATCTACAGCTCACTGTTTCACTGTCCTCTACAGCACACTGTTTCACTGTCTCCTATAGCTCAATATTTCACTCTCCTCTATCCTCTACATCTCACTGTTTCACTGTCCTCTATTCTGTACATCTCACTGTTTCACTGTCCTCTATTCTCTACAGCTGACTGTTTCACTGTCCTCTATCCTCTACAGCTCACTGTTTCACTGTTCTCTTTCCTGTACAGCTCACTGTTTCAATATCCTCTATAGCTCACTGTTTCACTGTCCTCTATCCTCTACAGCTCAATGTTTCACTGTCCTCTATCCTCTACATCTCACTGTTTTACTGTCCTCTATCCTCTACAGCTCACTGTTTCACTGTCCTCTATCATCTACAGCTCACTGTTTCACTGTCCTATATAGCTCACTGTTTCACTGTCCTCTATCATCTACAGCTCACTGTTTCACTGTCCTCTATCCTCTACAGCTCATTGTTTCACTGTCCTCTATCCTCTACAGCTCACTATTTCACTGTCCTCTATCCTCTACATCTCACTGTTTCACTGTCCTCTATCCTATACAGCTCACTATTTCACTGTCCTCTATCCTCTACAGCTCACTGTTTCACTGTCCTCTATCCTCTACAGCTCACTATTTCACTGTCCTCTATCGTCTACAGCACACTGTTTCACTGTCCTCTATCCTCTGCAGCTCACTATTTCACTGTCCTCTATCATCTACAGCTCACTATTTCACTGTCCTCTATCCTCTACAGCTCACTGTTTCACTGTCCTCTATCCTCTACATATCACTGTTTCACTGTCCTCTATCCTCCACATATCACTGTTTCACTGTCCTCTATTCTCTACATCTCACTGTTTCACTGTCCTCTATCATCTACAGCTCACTGTTTCACTGTCCTCTATCCTCTACAGCTCATTGTTTCACTGTCCTCTATCCTCTACAGCTCACTATTTCACTGTCCTCTATCCTCTACATCTCACTGTTTCACTGTCCTCTATCCTATACAGCTCACTATTTCACTGTCCTCTATCCTCTACAGCTCACTGTTTCACTGTCCTCTATCCTCTACAGCTCACTATTTCACTGTCCTCTATCCTCTACAGCACACTGTTTCACTGTCCTCTATCCTCTGCAGCTCACTATTTCACTGTCCTCTATCATCTACAGCTCACTGTTTCACTGTCTCCTATCCTCTACAGCTCACTGTTTCACTGTCCTCTATCCTCTACAGCTCACTGTTTCACTGTCCTCTATTATCTACAGCTCACTGTTTCACTGTCCTCTATCATCTACAGCTCACTGTTTCACTGTCCTCTATCCTCTCCAGCTCACTGTTTCACTGTCCTCTATCATCTACAGCTCACTGTTTCACTGTTCTCTATCCTCTACAGCTCACTGTTTCACTGTCCTCTATCCTCTACAGCTCACTATTTCACTGTCCTCTATCCTCTACAGCTCACTGTTTCACTGTCCTCTATCCTCTACAGCTCACTATTTCACTGTCCTCTATCCTCTACAGCACACTGTTTCACTGTCCTATTTCCTCTGCAGCTCACTATTTCACTGTCCTCTATCATCTACAGCTCACTGTTTCACTGTCTCCTATCCTCTACAGCTCACTGTTTCACTGTCCTCTATCCTCTACAGCTCACTGTTTCACTGTCCTCTATCCTCTACAGCTCACTATTTCACTGTCCTCTATCCTCTACAGCTCACTGTTTCACTGTCCTCTATCCTCTACAGCTCACTATTTCACTGTCCTCTATCCTCTACAGCTCACTGTTTCACTGTCCTCTACAGCTCACTGTTTCACTGTCCTCTATCATCTACAGCTCACTGTTTCACTGTCCTCTACAGCTCACTGTTTCACTGTCTCCTATAGCTCAATGTTTCACTGTCCTCTATCCTCTACAGCTGACTGTTTCACTGTCCTCTACAGCTCACTATTTCACTGTCCTCTATCCTCTACATCTCACTGTTTCACTGTCCTCTATCCTCTACAGCTCACTGTTTCACTGTCCTCTATCATCTACAGCTCACTGTTTCACTGTCCTCTACAGCTCACTGTTTCACTGTCTCCTATAGCTCAATGTTTCACTGTCCTCTATCCTCTACAGCTGACTGTTTCACTGTCCTCTACAGCTCACTATTTCACTGTCCTCTATCATCTACATCTCACTGTTTCACTGTCCTCTATCCTGTACATCTCACTGTTTCACTGTCCTCTATTCTCTGCAGCTGACTGTTTCACTGTCCTCTATCCTCTACAGCTGACTGTTTCACTGTTCTCTTTCCTGTACAGCTCACTGTTTCAATATCCTCTATAGCTCACTGTTTCACTGTCCTCTGTCCTCTACAGCTCAATGTTTCACTGTCCTCTATCCTCTACATCTCACTGTTTTACTGTCCTCTATCCTCTACAGCTCACTGTTTCACTGTCCTCTATCATCTACAGCTCACTGTTTCACTGTCCTATATAGCTCACTGTTTCACTGTCCTCTATCCTCTACATCTCACTGTTTCACTGTCCTCTATAGCTCACTGTTTCACTGTCCTCTATCCTCTACAGCTCACTATTTCACTGTCCTCTATCCTCTACAGCTCACTGTTTCACTGTCCTCTACAGCTCACTGTTTCACTGTCCTCTATCATCTACAGCTCACTGTTTCACTGTCCTCTACAGCTCACTGTTTCACTGTCTCCTATAGCTCAATGTTTCACTGTCCTCTATCCTCTACAGCTGACTGTTTCACTGTCCTCTACAGCTCACTATTTCACTGTCCTCTATCCTCTACATCTCACTGTTTCACTGTCCTCTATCCTCTACAGCTCACTGTTTCACTGTCCTCTATCATCTACACCTCACTGTTTCACTGTCCTCTACAGCTCACTGTTTCACTGTCTCCTATAGCTCAATGTTTCACTGTCCTCTATCCTCTACAGCTGACTGTTTCACTGTCCTCTACAGCTCACTATTTCACTGTCCTCTATCATCTACATCTCACTGTTTCACTGTCCTCTATCCTGTACATCTCACTGTTTCACTGTCCTCTATTCTCTGCAGCTGACTGTTTCACTGTCCTCTATCCTCTACAGCTGACTGTTTCACTGTTCTCTTTCCTGTACAGCTCACTGTTTCAATATCCTCTATAGCTCACTGTTTCACTGTCCTCTATCCTCTACAGCTCAATGTTTCACTGTCCTCTATCCTCTACATCTCACTGTTTTACTGTCCTCTATCCTCTACAGCTCACTGTTTCACTGTCCTCTATCATCTACAGCTCACTGTTTCACTGTCCTATATAGCTCACTGTTTCACTGTCCTCTATCATCTACAGCTCACTGTTTCACTGTCCTCTATCCTCTACAGCTCATTGTTTCACTGTCCTCTATCCTCTACAGCCCACTATTTCACTGTCCTCTATCCTCTACATCTCACTGTTTCACTGTCCTCTATCCTATACAGCTCACTATTTCACTGTCCTCTATCCTCTACAGCTCACTGTTTCACTGTCCTCTATCCTCTACAGCTCACTATTTCACTGTCCTCTATCCTCTACAGCACACTGTTTCACTGTCCTCTATCCTCTGCAGCTCACTATTTCACTGTCCTCTATCATCTACAGCTCACTCTTTCACTGTCTCCTATCCTCTACAGCTCACTGTTTCACTGTCCTCTATCCTCTACAGCTCACTGTTTCACTGTCCTCTATCATCTACAGCTCACTGTTTCACTGTCCTCTATCATCTACAGCTCACTGTTTCACTGTCCTCTATCCTCTCCAGCTCACTGTTTCACTGTCCTCTATCATCTACAGCTCACTGTTTCACTGTTCTCTATCCTCTACAGCTCACTGTTTCACTGTCCTCTATCCTCTACAGCTCACTATTTCACTGTCCTCTATCCTCTACAGCTCACTGTTTCACTGTCCTCTATCCTCTACAGCTCACTATTTCACTGTCCTCTATCCTCTACAGCTCACTGTTTCACTGTCCTCTATCCTCTACAGCACACTGTTTCACTGTCCTCTATCCTCTGCAGCTCACTATTTCACTGTCCTCTATCATCTACAGCTCACTGTTTCACTGTCTCCTATCCTCTACAGCTCACTGTTTCACTGTCCTCTATCCTCTACAGCTCACTGTTTCACTGTCCTCTATTATCTACAGCTCACTGTTTCACTGTCCTCTCTCATCTACAGCTCACTGTTTCACTGTCCTCTATCCTCTCCAGCTCACTGTTTCACTGTTCTCTATCCTCTACAGCTCACTGTTTCACTGTCCTCTATCCTCTACAGCTCACTATTTCACTGTCCTCTATCCTCTACAGCTCACTGTTTCACTGTCCTCTATCCTCTACAGCTCACTATTTCACTGTCCTCTATCCTCTACAGCACACTGTTTCACTGTCCTCTATCCTCTGCAGCTCACTATTTCACTGTCCTCTATCATCTACAGCTCACTGTTTCACTGTCTCCTATCCTCTACAGCTCACTGTTTCACTGTCCTCTATCCTCTACAGCTCACTGTTTCACTGTCCTCTATCCTCTACAGCTCACTATTTCACTGTCCTCTATCCTCTACAGCTCACTGTTTCACTGTCCTCTATCCTCTACAGCTCACTATTTCACTGTCCTCTATCCTCTACAGCTCACTGTTTCACTGTCCTCTACAGCTCACTGTTTCACTGTCCTCTATCATCTACAGCTCACTGTTTCACTGTCCTCTACAGCTCACTGTTTCACTGTCTCCTATAGCTCAATGTTTCACTGTCCTCTATCCTCTACAGCTGACTGTTTCACTGTCCTCTACAGCTCACTATTTCACTGTCCTCTATCCTCTACATCTCACTGTTTCACTTTCCTCTATCCTCTACAGCTCACTTTTTCACTGTCCTCTATCATCTACAGCTCACTGTTTCACTGTCCTCTACAGCTCACTGTTTCACTGTCTCCTATAGCTCAATGTTTCACTGTCCTCTATCCTCTACAGCTGACTGTTTCACTGTCCTCTACAGCTCACTATTTCACTGTCCTCTATCATCTACATCTCACTGTTTCACTGTCCTCTATCCTGTACATCTCACTGTTTCACTGTCCTCTATTCTCTGCAGCTGACTGTTTCACTGTCCTCTATCCTCTACAGCTCACTGTTTCACTGTTCTCTTTCCTGTACAGCTCACTGTTTCAATATCCTCTATAGTTCACTGTTTCACTGTCCTCTATCCTCTACAGCTCAATGTTTCACTGTCCTCTATCCTCTACATCTCACTGTTTTACTGTCCTCTATCCTCTACAGCTCACTGTTTCACTGTCCTCTATCATCTACAGCTCACTGTTTCACTGTCCTATATAGCTCACTGTTTCACTGTCCTCTATCATCTACAGCTCACTGTTTCACTGTCCTCTATCCTCTACAGCTCATTGTTTCACTGTCCTCTATCCTCTACAGCTCACTATTTCACTGTCCTCTATCCTCTACATCTCACTGTTTCACTGTCCTCTATCCTATACAGCTCACTATTTCACTGTCCACTATCCTCTACAGCTCACTGTTTCACTGTCCTCTATCCTCTACAGCTCACTATTTCACTGTCCTCTATCCTCTACAGCACACTGTTTCACTGTCCTCTATCCTCTGCAGCTCACTATTTCACTGTCCTCTATCATCTACAGCTCACTGTTTCACTGTCTCCTATCCTCTACAGCTCACTGTTTCACTGTCCTCTATCCTCTACAGCTCACTGTTTCACTGTCCTCTATCATCTACAGCTCACTGTTTCACTGTCCTCTATCATCTACAGCTCACTGTTTCACTGTCCTCTATCCTCTCCAGCTCACTGTTTCACTGTCCTCTATCATCTACAGCTCACTGTTTCACTGTTTTCTATCCTCTACAGCTCACTGTTTCACTGTCCTCTATCCTCTACAGCTCACTATTTCACTGTCCTCTATCCTCTACAGCTCACTGTTTCACTGTCCTCTATCCTATACAGCTCACTATTTCACTGTCCTCTATCCTCTACAGCTCACTGTTTCACTGTCCTCTACAGCTCACTGTTTCACTGTCCTCTATCATCTACAGCTCACTGTTTCACTGTCCTCTACAGCACACTGTTTCACTGTCTCCTATAGCTCAATGTTTCACTGTCCTCTATCCTCTACATCTCACTGTTTCACTGTCCTCTATTCTGTACATCTCACTGTTTCACTGTCCTCTATTCTCTACAGCTGACTGTTTCACTGTCCTCTATCCTCTACAGCTCACTGTTTCACTGTTCTCTTTCCTGTACAGCTCACTGTTTCAATATCCTCTATAGCTCACTGTTTCACTGTCCTCTATCCTCTACAGCTCAATGTTTCACTGTCCTCTATCCTCTACATCTCACTGTTTTACTGTCCTCTATCCTCTACAGCTCACTGTTTCACTGTCCTCTATCATCTACAGCTCACTGTCCTCTATTCTCTACATCTCACTGTTTCACTGTCCTCTATCATCTACAGCTCACTGTTTCACTGTCCTCTTTCCTCTACAGCTCATTGTTTCACTGTCCTCTATCCTCTACAGCTCACTATTTCACTGTCCTCTATCCTCTACATCTCACTGTTTCACTGTCCTCTATCCTATACAGCTCACTATTTCACTGTCCTCTATCCTCTACAGCTCACTGTTTCACTGTCCTCTATCCTCTACAGCTCACTATTTCACTGTCCTCTATCCTCTACAGCACACTGTTTCACTGTCCTCTATCCTCTGCAGCTCACTATTTCACTGTCCTCTATCATCTACAGCTCACTGTTTCACTGTCTCCTATCCTCTACAGCTCACTGTTTCACTGTCCTCTATCCTCTACAGCTCACTGTTTCACTGTCCTCTATTATCTACAGCTCACTGTTTCACTGTCCTCTATCATCTACAGCTCACTGTTTCACTGTCCTCTATCCTCTCCAGCTCACTGTTTCACTGTCCTCTATCATCTACAGCTCACTGTTTCACTGTTCTCTATCCTCTACAGCTCACTGTTTCACTGTCCTCTATCCTCTACAGCTCACTATTTCACTGTCCTCTATCCTCTACAGCTCACTGTTTCACTGTCCTCTATCCTCTACAGCTCACTATTTCACTGTCCTCTATCCTCTACAGCACACTGTTTCACTGTCCTATTTCCTCTGCAGCTCACTATTTCACTGTCCTCTATCATCTACAGCTCACTGTTTCACTGTCTCCTATCCTCTACAGCTCACTGTTTCACTGTCCTCTATCCTCTACAGCTCACTGTTTCACTGTCCTCTATCCTCTACAGCTCACTATTTCACTGTCCTCTATCCTCTACAGCTCACTGTTTCACTGTCCTCTATCCTCTACAGCTCACTATTTCACTGTCCTCTATCCTCTACAGCTCACTGTTTCACTGTCCTCTACAGCTCACTGTTTCACTGTCCTCTATCATCTACAGCTCACTGTTTCACTGTCCTCTACAGCTCACTGTTTCACTGTCTCCTATAGCTCAATGTTTCACTGTCCTCTATCCTCTACAGCTGACTGTTTCACTGTCCTCTACAGCTCACTATTTCACTGTCCTCTATCCTCTACATCTCACTGTTTCACTGTCCTCTATCCTCTACAGCTCACTGTTTCACTGTCCTCTATCATCTACAGCTCACTGTTTCACTGTCCTCTACAGCTCACTGTTTCACTGTCTCCTATAGCTCAATGTTTCACTGTCCTCTATCCTCTACAGCTGACTGTTTCACTGTCCTCTACAGCTCACTATTTCACTGTCCTCTATCATCTACATCTCACTGTTTCACTGTCCTCTATCCTGTACATCTCACTGTTTCACTGTCCTCTATTCTCTGCAGCTGACTGTTTCACTGTCCTCTATCCTATACAGCTCACTATTTCACTGTCCTCTATCCTCTACAGCTCACTGTTTCACTGTCCTCTATCCTCTACAGCTCACTATTTCACTGTCCTCTATCCTCTACAGCACACTGTTTCACTGTCCTCTATCCTCTGCAGCTCACTATTTCACTGTCCTCTATCATCTACAGCTCACTGTTTCACTGTCTCCTATCCTCTACAGCTCACTGTTTCACTGTCCTCTATCCTCTACAGCTCACTGTTTCACTGTCCTCTTTCATCTACAGCTCACTGTTTCACTGTCCTCTATCATCTACAGCTCACTGTTTCACTGTCCTCTATCCTCTCCAGCTCACTGTTTCACTGTCCTCTATCATCTACAGCTCACTGTTTCACTGTTCTCTATCCTCTACAGCTCACTGTTTCACTGTCCTCTATCCTCTACAGCTCACTATTTCACTGTCCTCTATCCTCTACAGCTCACTGTTTCACTGTCCTCTATCCTCTACAGCTCACTATTTCACTGTCCTCTATCCTCTACAGCTCACTGTTTCACTGTCCTCTATCCTCTACAGCACACTGTTTCACTGTCCTCTATCCTCTGCAGCTCACTATTTCACTGTCCTCTATCATCTACAGCTCACTGTTTCACTGTCTCCTATCCTCTACAGCTCACTGTTTCACTGTCCTCTATCCTCTACAGCTCACTGTTTCACTGTCCTCTATTATCTACAGCTCACTGTTTCACTGTCCTCTATCATCTACAGCTCACTGTTTCACTGTCCTCTATCCTCTCCAGCTCACTGTTTCACTGTTCTCTATCCTCTACAGCTCACTGTTTCACTGTCCTCTATCCTCTACAGCTCACTATTTCACTGTCCTCTATCCTCTACAGCTCACTGTTTCACTGTCCTCTATCCTCTACAGCTCACTATTTCACTGTCCTCTATCCTCTACAGCTCACTGTTTCACTGTCCTCTATCCTCTACAGCTCACTATTTCACTGTCCTCTATCCTCTACAGCTCACTGTTTCACTGTCCTCTACAGCTCACTGTTTCACTGTCCTCTATCATCTACAGCTCACTGTTTCACTGTCCTCTACAGCTCACTGTTTCACTGTCTCCTATAGCTCAATGTTTCACTGTCCTCTATCCTCTACAGCTGACTGTTTCACTGTCCTCTACAGCTCACTATTTCACTGTCCTCTATCATCTACATCTCACTGTTTCACTGTCCTCTATCCTGTACATCTCACTGTTTCACTGTCCTCTATTCTCTGCAGCTGACTGTTTCACTGTCCTCTATCCTCTACAGCTGACTGTTTCACTGTTCTCTTTCCTGTACAGCTCACTGTTTCAATATCCTCTATAGCTCACTGTTTCACTGTCCTCTATCCTCTACAGCTCAATGTTTCACTGTCCTCTATCCTCTACATCTCACTGTTTTACTGTCCTCTATCCTCTACAGCTCACTGTTTCACTGTCCTCTATCATCTACAGCTCACTGTTTCACTGTCCTATATAGCTCACTGTTTCACTGTCCTCTATCATCTACAGCTCACTGTTTCACTGTCCTCTATCCTCTACAGCTCATTGTTTCACTGTCCTCTATCCTCTACAGCTCACTATTTCACTGTCCTCTATCCTCTACATCTCACTGTTTCACTGTCCTCTATCCTATACAGCTCACTATTTCACTGTCCTCTATCCTCTACAGCTCACTGTTTCACTGTCCTCTATCCTCTACAGCTCACTATTTCACTGTCCTCTATCCTCTACAGCACACTGTTTCACTGTCCTCTATCCTCTGCAGCTCACTATTTCACTGTCCTCTATCATCTACAGCTCACTGTTTCACTGTCTCCTATCCTCTACAGCTCACTGTTTCACTGTCCTCTATCCTCTACAGCTCACTGTTTCACTGTCCTCTTTCATCTACAGCTCACTGTTTCACTGTCCTCTATCATCTACAGCTCACTGTTTCACTGTCCTCTATCCTCTCCAGCTCACTGTTTCACTGTCCTCTATCATCTACAGCTCACTGTTTCACTGTTCTCTATCCTCTACAGCTCACTGTTTCACTGTCCTCTATCCTCTACAGCTCACTATTTCACTGTCCTCTATCCTCTACAGCTCACTGTTTCACTGTCCTCTATCCTCTACAGCTCACTATTTCACTGTCCTCTATCCTCTACAGCTCACTGTTTCACTGTCCTCTATCCTCTACAGCACACTGTTTCACTGTCCTCTATCCTCTGCAGCTCACTATTTCACTGTCCTCTATCATCTACAGCTCACTGTTTCACTGTCTCCTATCCTCTACAGCTCACTGTTTCACTGTCCTCTATCCTCTACAGCTCACTGTTTCACTGTCCTCTATTATCTACAGCTCACTGTTTCACTGTCCTCTATCATCTACAGCTCACTGTTTCACTGTCCTCTATCCTCTCCAGCTCACTGTTTCACTGTTCTCTATCCTCTACAGCTCACTGTTTCACTGTCCTCTATCCTCTACAGCTCACTATTTCACTGTCCTCTATCCTCTACAGCTCACTGTTTCACTGTCCTCTATCCTCTACAGCTCACTATTTCACTGTCCTCTATCCTCTACAGCTCACTGTTTCACTGTCCTCTATCCTCTACAGCTCACTATTTCACTGTCCTCTATCCTCTACAGCTCACTGTTTCACTGTCCTCTACAGCTCACTGTTTCACTGTCCTCTATCATCTACAGCTCACTGTTTCACTGTCCTCTACAGCTCACTGTTTCACTGTCTCCTATAGCTCAATGTTTCACTGTCCTCTATCCTCTACAGCTGACTGTTTCACTGTCCTCTACAGCTCACTATTTCACTGTCCTCTATCATCTACATCTCACTGTTTCACTGTCCTCTATCCTGTACATCTCACTGTTTCACTGTCCTCTATTCTCTGCAGCTGACTGTTTCACTGTCCTCTACAGCTCACTATTTCACTGTCCTCTATCCTCTACATCTCACTGTTTCACTGTCCTCTATCCTCTACAGCTCACTGTTTCACTGTCCTCTATCATCTACAGCTCACTGTTTCACTGTCCTCTACAGCTCACTGTTTCACTGTCTCCTATAGCTCAATGTTTCACTGTCCTCTATCCTCTACAGCTGACTGTTTCACTGTCCTCTACAGCTCACTATTTCACTGTCCTCTATCATCTACATCTCACTGTTTCACTGTCCTCTATCCTGTACATCTCACTGTTTCACTGTCCTCTATTCTCTGCAGCTGACTGTTTCACTGTCCTCTATCCTCTACAGCTCACTGTTTCACTGTTCTCTTTCCTGTACAGCTCACTGTTTCAATATCCTCTATAGTTCACTGTTTCACTGTCCTCTATCCTCTACAGCTCACTGTTTCACTGTCTCCTATCCTCTACAGCTCACTGTTTCACTGTCCTCTATCCTCTACAGCTCACTGTTTCACTGTCCTCTATCCTCTACAGCTCACTATTTCACTGTCCTCTATCCTCTACAGCTCACTGTTTCACTGTCCTCTATCCTCTACAGCTCACTATTTCACTGTCCTCTATCCTCTACAGCTCACTGTTTCACTGTCCTCTACAGCTCACTGTTTCACTGTCCTCTATCATCTACAGCTCACTGTTTCACTGTCCTCTACAGCTCACTGTTTCACTGTCTCCTATAGCTCAATGTTTCACTGTCCTCTATCCTCTACAGCTGACTGTTTCACTGTCCTCTACAGCTCACTATTTCACTGTCCTCTATCCTCTACATCTCACTGTTTCACTGTCCTCTATCCTCTACAGCTCACTGTTTCACTGTCCTCTATCATCTACAGCTCACTGTTTCACTGTCCTCTACAGCTCACTGTTTCACTGTCTCCTATAGCTCAATGTTTCACTGTCCTCTATCCTCTACAGCTGACTGTTTCACTGTCCTCTACAGCTCACTATTTCACTGTCCTCTATCATCTACATCTCACTGTTTCACTGTCCTCTATCCTGTACATCTCACTGTTTCACTGTCCTCTATTCTCTGCAGCTGACTGTTTCACTGTCCTCTATCCTCTACAGCTGACTGTTTCACTGTTCTCTTTCCTGTACAGCTCACTGTTTCAATATCCTCTATAGCTCACTGTTTCACTGTCCTCTGTCCTCTACAGCTCAATGTTTCACTGTCCTCTATCCTCTACATCTCACTGTTTTACTGTCCTCTATCCTCTACAGCTCACTGTTTCACTGTCCTCTATCATCTACAGCTCACTGTTTCACTGTCCTATATAGCTCACTGTTTCACTGTCCTCTATCCTCTACATCTCACTGTTTCACTGTCCTCTATCCTCTACAGCTCACTGTTTCACTGTCCTCTATCCTCTACAGCTCACTATTTCACTGTCCTCTATCCTCTACAGCTCACTGTTTCACTGTCCTCTACAGCTCACTGTTTCACTGTCCTCTATCATCTACAGCTCACTGTTTCACTGTCCTCTACAGCTCACTGTTTCACTGTCTCCTATAGCTCAATGTTTCACTGTCCTCTATCCTCTACAGCTGACTGTTTCACTGTCCTCTACAGCTCACTATTTCACTGTCCTCTATCCTCTACATCTCACTGTTTCACTGTCCTCTATCCTCTACAGCTCACTGTTTCACTGTCCTCTATCATCTACAGCTCACTGTTTCACTGTCCTCTACAGCTCACTGTTTCACTGTCTCCTATAGCTCAATGTTTCACTGTCCTCTATCCTCTACAGCTGACTGTTTCACTGTCCTCTACAGCTCACTATTTCACTGTCCTCTATCATCTACATCTCACTGTTTCACTGTCCTCTATCCTGTACATCTCACTGTTTCACTGTCCTCTATTCTCTGCAGCTGACTGTTTCACTGTCCTCTATCCTCTACAGCTGACTGTTTCACTGTTCTCTTTCCTGTACAGCTCACTGTTTCAATATCCTCTATAGCTCACTGTTTCACTGTCCTCTATCCTCTACAGCTCAATGTTTCACTGTCCTCTATCCTCTACATCTCACTGTTTTACTGTCCTCTATCCTCTACAGCTCACTGTTTCACTGTCCTCTATCATCTACAGCTCACTGTTTCACTGTCCTATATAGCTCACTGTTTCACTGTCCTCTATCATCTACAGCTCACTGTTTCACTGTCCTCTATCCTCTACAGCTCATTGTTTCACTGTCCTCTATCCTCTACAGCCCACTATTTCACTGTCCTCTATCCTCTACATCTCACTGTTTCACTGTCCTCTATCCTATACAGCTCACTATTTCACTGTCCTCTATCCTCTACAGCTCACTGTTTCACTGTCCTCTATCCTCTACAGCTCACTATTTCACTGTCCTCTATCCTCTACAGCACACTGTTTCACTGTCCTCTATCCTCTGCAGCTCACTATTTCACTGTCCTCTATCATCTACAGCTCACTGTTTCACTGTCTCCTATCCTCTACAGCTCACTGTTTCACTGTCCTCTATCCTCTACAGCTCACTGTTTCACTGTCCTCTATCATCTACAGCTCACTGTTTCACTGTCCTCTATCCTCTCCAGCTCACTGTTTCACTGTCCTCTATCATCTACAGCTCACTGTTTCACTGTTCTCTATCCTCTACAGCTCACTGTTTCACTGTCCTCTATCCTCTACAGCTCACTATTTCACTGTCCTCTATCCTCTACAGCTCACTGTTTCACTGTCCTCTATCCTCTACAGCTCACTATTTCACTGTCCTCTATCCTCTACAGCTCACTGTTTCACTGTCCTCTATCCTCTACAGCACACTGTTTCACTGTCCTCTATCCTCTGCAGCTCACTATTTCACTGTCCTCTATCATCTACAGCTCACTGTTTCACTGTCTCCTATCCTCTACAGCTCACTGTTTCACTGTCCTCTATCCTCTACAGCTCACTGTTTCACTGTCCTCTATTATCTACAGCTCACTGTTTCACTGTCCTCTATCATCTACAGCTCACTGTTTCACTGTCCTCTATCCTCTCCAGCTCACTGTTTCACTGTTCTCTATCCTCTACAGCTCACTGTTTCACTGTCCTCTATCCTCTACAGCTCACTATTTCACTGTCCTCTATCCTCTACAGCTCACTGTTTCACTGTCCTCTATCCTCTACAGCTCACTATTTCACTGTCCTCTATCCTCTACAGCACACTGTTTCACTGTCCTCTATCCTCTGCAGCTCACTATTTCACTGTCCTCTATCATCTACAGCTCACTGTTTCACTGTCTCCTATCCTCTACAGCTCACTGTTTCACTGTCCTCTATCCTCTACAGCTCACTGTTTCACTGTCCTCTATCCTCTACAGCTCACTATTTCACTGTCCTCTATCCTCTACAGCTCACTGTTTCACTGTCCTCTATCCTCTACAGCTCACTATTTCACTGTCCTCTATCCTCTACAGCTCACTGTTTCACTGTCCTCTACAGCTCACTGTTTCACTGTCCTCTATCATCTACAGCTCACTGTTTCACTGTCCTCTACAGCTCACTGTTTCACTGTCTCCTATAGCTCAATGTTTCACTGTCCTCTATCCTCTACAGCTGACTGTTTCACTGTCCACTACAGCTCACTATTTCACTGTCCTCTATCCTCTACATCTCACTGTTTCACTTTCCTCTATCCTCTACAGCTCACTGTTTCACTGTCCTCTATCATCTACAGCTCACTGTTTCACTGTCCTCTACAGCTCACTGTTTCACTGTCTCCTATAGCTCAATGTTTCACTGTCCTCTATCCTCTACAGCTGACTGTTTCACTGTCCTCTACAGCTCACTATTTCACTGTCCTCTATCATCTACATCTCACTGTTTCACTGTCCTCTATCCTGTACATCTCACTGTTTCACTGTCCTCTATTCTCTGCAGCTGACTGTTTCACTGTCCTCTATCCTCTACAGCTCACTGTTTCACTGTTCTCTTTCCTGTACAGCTCACTGTTTCAATATCCTCTATAGTTCACTGTTTCACTGTCCTCTATCCTCTACAGCTCAATGTTTCACTGTCCTCTATCCTCTACATCTCACTGTTTTACTGTCCTCTATCCTCTACAGCTCACTGTTTCACTGTCCTCTATCATCTACAGCTCACTGTTTCACTGTCCTATATAGCTCACTGTTTCACTGTCCTCTATCATCTACAGCTCACTGTTTCACTGTCCTCTATCCTCTACAGCTCATTGTTTCACTGTCCTCTATCCTCTACAGCTCACTATTTCACTGTCCTCTATCCTCTACATCTCACTGTTTCACTGTCCTCTATCCTATACAGCTCACTATTTCACTGTCCTCTATCCTCTACAGCTCACTGTTTCACTGTCCTCTATCCTCTACAGCTCACTATTTCACTGTCCTCTATCCTCTACAGCACACTGTTTCACTGTCCTCTATCCTCTGCAGCTCACTATTTCACTGTCCTCTATCATCTACAGCTCACTGTTTCACTGTCTCCTATCCTCTACAGCTCACTGTTTCACTGTCCTCTATCCTCTACAGCTCACTGTTTCACTGTCCTCTATCATCTACAGCTCACTGTTTCACTGTCCTCTATCATCTACAGCTCACTGTTTCACTGTCCTCTATCCTCTCCAGCTCACTGTTTCACTGTCCTCTATCATCTACAGCTCACTGTTTCACTGTTCTCTATCCTCTACAGCTCACTGTTTCACTGTCTTCTATCCTCTACAGCTCACTATTTCACTGTCCTCTATCCTCTACAGCTCACTGTTTCACTGTCCTCTATCCTATACAGCTCACTATTTCACTGTCCTCTATCCTCTACAGCTCACTGTTTCACTGTCCTCTACAGCTCACTGTTTCACTGTCCTCTATCATCTACAGCTCACTGTTTCACTGTCCTCTACAGCACACTGTTTCACTGTCTCCTATAGCTCAATGTTTCACTGTCCTCTATCCTCTACATCTCACTGTTTCACTGTCCTCTATTCTGTACATCTCACTGTTTCACTGTCCTCTATTCTCTACAGCTGACTGTTTCACTGTCCTCTATCCTCTACAGCTCACTGTTTCACTGTTCTCTTTCCTGTACAGCTCACTGTTTCAATATCCTCTATAGCTCACTGTTTCACTGTCCTCTATCCTCTACAGCTCAATGTTTCACTGTCCTCTATCCTCTACATCTCACTGTTTTACTGTCCTCTATCCTCTACAGCTCACTGTTTCACTGTCCTCTATCATCTACAGCTCACTGTCCTCTATTCTCTACATCTCACTGTTTCACTGTCCTCTATCATCTACAGCTCACTGTTTCACTGTCCTCTTTCCTCTACAGCTCATTGTTTCACTGTCCTCTATCCTCTACAGCTCACTATTTCACTGTCCTCTATCCTCTACATCTCACTGTTTCACTGTCCTCTATCCTATACAGCTCACTATTTCACTGTCCTCTATCCTCTACAGCTCACTGTTTCACTGTCCTCTATCCTCTACAGCTCACTATTTCACTGTCCTCTATCCTCTACAGCACACTGTTTCACTGTCCTCTATCCTCTGCAGCTCACTATTTCACTGTCCTCTATCATCTACAGCTCACTGTTTCACTGTCTCCTATCCTCTACAGCTCACTGTTTCACTGTCCTCTATCCTCTACAGCTCACTGTTTCACTGTCCTCTATTATCTACAGCTCACTGTTTCACTGTCCTCTATCATCTACAGCTCACTGTTTCACTGTCCTCTATCCTCTCCAGCTCACTGTTTCACTGTCCTCTATCATCTACAGCTCACTGTTTCACTGTTCTCTATCCTCTACAGCTCACTGTTTCACTGTCCTCTATCCTCTACAGCTCACTATTTCACTGTCCTCTATCCTCTACAGCTCACTGTTTCACTGTCCTCTATCCTCTACAGCTCACTATTTCACTGTCCTCTATCCTCTACAGCACACTGTTTCACTGTCCTATTTCCTCTGCAGCTCACTATTTCACTGTCCTCTATCATCTACAGCTCACTGTTTCACTGTCTCCTATCCTCTACAGCTCACTGTTTCACTGTCCTCTATCCTCTACAGCTCACGGTTTCACTGTCCTCTATCCTCTACAGCTCACTATTTCACTGTCCTCTATCCTCTACAGCTCACTGTTTCACTGTCCTCTATCCTCTACAGCTCACTATTTCACTGTCCTCTATCCTCTACAGCTCACTGTTTCACTGTCCTCTACAGCTCACTGTTTCACTGTCCTCTATCATCTACAGCTCACTGTTTCACTGTCCTCTACAGCTCACTGTTTCACTGTCTCCTATAGCTCAATGTTTCACTGTCCTCTATCCTCTACAGCTGACTGTTTCACTGTCCTCTACAGCTCACTATTTCACTGTCCTCTATCCTCTACATCTCACTGTTTCACTGTCCTCTATCCTCTACAGCTCACTGTTTCACTGTCCTCTATCATCTACAGCTCACTGTTTCACTGTCCTCTACAGCTCACTGTTTCACTGTCTCCTATAGCTCAATGTTTCACTGTCCTCTATCCTCTACAGCTGACTGTTTCACTGTCCTCTACAGCTCACTATTTCACTGTCCTCTATCATCTACATCTCACTGTTTCACTGTCCTCTATCCTGTACATCTCACTGTTTCACTGTCCTCTATTCTCTGCAGCTGACTGTTTCACTGTCCTCTATCCTCTACAGCTGACTGTTTCACTGTTCTCTTTCCTGTACAGCTCACTGTTTCAATATCCTCTATAGCTCACTGTTTCACTGTCCTCTATCCTCTACAGCTCAATGTTTCACTGTCCTCTATCCTCTACATCTCACTGTTTTACTGTCCTCTATCCTCTACAGCTCACTGTTTCACTGTCCTCTATCATCTACAGCTCACTGTTTCACTGTCCTATATAGCTCACTGTTTCACTGTCCTCTATCATCTACAGCTCACTGTTTCACTGTCCTCTATCCTCTACAGCTCATTGTTTCACTGTCCTCTATCCTCTACAGCTCACTATTTCACTGTCCTCTATCCTCTACATCTCACTGTTTCACTGTCCTCTATCCTATACAGCTCACTATTTCACTGTCCTCTATCCTCTACAGCTCACTGTTTCACTGTCCTCTATCCTCTACAGCTCACTATTTCACTGTCCTCTATCCTCTACAGCACACTGTTTCACTGTCCTCTATCCTCTGCAGCTCACTATTTCACTGTCCTCTATCATCTACAGCTCACTGTTTCACTGTCTCCTATCCTCTACAGCTCACTGTTTCACTGTCCTCTATCCTCTACAGCTCACTGTTTCACTGTCCTCTATCATCTACAGCTCACTGTTTCACTGTCCTCTATCATCTACAGCTCACTGTTTCACTGTCCTCTATCCTCTCCAGCTCACTGTTTCACTGTCCTCTATCATCTACAGCTCACTGTTTCACTGTTCTCTATCCTCTACAGCTCACTGTTTCACTGTCCTCTATCCTCTACAGCTCACTATTTCACTGTCCTCTATCCTCTACAGCTCACTGTTTCACTGTCCTCTATCCTCTACAGCTCACTATTTCACTGTCCTCTATCCTCTACAGCTCACTGTTTCACTGTCCTCTATCCTCTACAGCACACTGTTTCACTGTCCTCTATCCTCTGCAGCTCACTATTTCACTGTCCTCTATCATCTACAGCTCACTGTTTCACTGTCTCCTATCCTCTACAGCTCACTGTTTCACTGTCCTCTATCCTCTACAGCTCACTGTTTCACTGTCCTCTATTATCTACAGCTCACTGTTTCACTGTCCTCTATCATCTACAGCTCACTGTTTCACTGTCCTCTATCCTCTCCAGCTCACTGTTTCACTGTTCTCTATCCTCTACAGCTCACTGTTTCACTGTCCTCTATCCTCTACAGCTCACTATTTCACTGTCCTCTATCCTCTACAGCTCACTGTTTCACTGTCCTCTATCCTCTACAGCTCACTATTTCACTGTACTCTATCCTCTACAGCACACTGTTTCACTGTCCTCTATCCTCTGCAGCTCACTATTTCACTGTCCTCTATCATCTACAGCTCACTGTTTCACTGTCTCCTATCCTCTACAGCTCACTGTTTCACTGTCCTCTATCCTCTACAGCTCACTATTTCACTGTCCTCTATCCTCTACAGCTCACTGTTTCACTGTCCTCTACAGCTCACTGTTTCACTGTCCTCTATCATCTACAGCTCACTGTTTCACTGTCCTCTACAGCTCACTGTTTCACTGTCTCCTATAGCTCAATGTTTCACTGTCCTCTATCCTCTACAGCTGACTGTTTCACTGTCCTCTACAGCTCACTATTTCACTGTCCTCTATCCTCTACATCTCACTGTTTCACTGTCCTCTATCCTCTACAGCTCACTGTTTCACTGTCCTCTATCATCTACAGCTCACTGTTTCACTGTCCTCTACAGCTCACTGTTTCACTGTCTCCTATAGCTCAATGTTTCACTGTCCTCTATCCTCTACAGCTGACTGTTTCACTGTCCTCTACAGCTCACTATTTCACTGTCCTCTATCATCTACATCTCACTGTTTCACTGTCCTCTATCCTGTACATCTCACTGTTTCACTGTCCTCTATTCTCTGCAGCTGACTGTTTCACTGTCCTCTATCCTCTACAGCTCACTGTTTCACTGTTCTCTTTCCTGTACAGCTCACTGTTTCAATATCCTCTATAGTTCACTGTTTCACTGTCCTCTATCCTCTACAGCTCAATGTTTCACTGTCCTCTATCCTCTACATCTCACTGTTTTACTGTCCTCTATCCTCTACAGCTCACTGTTTCACTGTCCTCTATCATCTACAGCTCACTGTTTCACTGTCCTCTATCCTCTACAGCTCATTGTTTCACTGTCCTCTATCCTCTACAGCTCACTATTTCACTGTCCTCTATCCTCTACATCTCACTGTTTCACTGTCCTCTATCCTATACAGCTCACTATTTCACTGTCCTCTATCCTCTACAGCTCACTATTTCACTGTCCTCTATCCTCTACAGCTCACTATTTCACTGTCCTCTATCCTCTACAGCACACTGTTTCACTGTCCTCTATCCTCTGCAGCTCACTATTTCACTGTCCTCTATCATCTACAGCTCACTGTTTCACTGTCTCCTATCCTCTACAGCTCACTGTTTCACTGTCCTCTATCCTCTACAGCTCACTGTTTCACTGTCCTCTATCATCTACAGCTCACTGTTTCACTGTCCTCTATCATCTACAGCTCACTGTTTCACTGTCCTCTATCCTCTCCAGCTCACTGTTTCACTGTCCTCTATCATCTACAGCTCACTGTTTCACTGTTCTCTATCCTCTACAGCTCACTGTTTTACTGTCCTCTATCCTCTACAGCTCACTATTTCACTGTCCTCTATCCTCTACAGCTCACTGTTTCACTGTCCTCTATCCTATACAGCTCACTATTTCACTGTCCTCTATCCTCTACAGCTCACTGTTTCACTGTCCTCTATCATCTCCAGCTCACTGTTTCACTGTCCTCTATCATCTACAGCTCACTGTTTCACTGTTCTCTATCCTCTACAGCTCACTGTTTCACTGTCCTCTATCCTCTACAGCTCACTGTTTCACTGTCCTCTATCATCTACAGCTCACTGTTTCACTGTCCTCTATCCTCTCCAGCTCACTGTTTCACTGTCCTCTATCCTCTACAGCTCACTGTTTCACTGTCCTCTATCCTCTCCAGCTCACTGTTTCACTGTCCTCTATCATCTACAGCTCACTGTTTCACTGTCCTCTATCATCTACAGCTCACTGTTTCACTGTCCTCTATCCTCTCCAGCTCACTGTTTCACTGTCCTCTATCATCTACAGCTCACTGTTTCACTGTCCTCTATCATCTACAGCTCACTGTTTCACTGTCCTCTATCCTCTCCAGCTCACTGTTTCACTGTTCTCTATCCTCTACAGCTCACTGTTTCACTGTCCTCTATCCTCTACAGCTCACTATTTCACTGTCCTCTATCCTCTACAGCTCACTGTTTCACTGTTCTCTATCCTCTACAGCTCACTGTTTCACTGTCCTCTATCCTCTCCAGCTCACTGTTTCACTGTCCTCTATCATCTACAGCTCACTGTTTCACTGTTCTCTATCCTCTACAGCTCACTGTTTTACTGTCCTCTATCCTCTACAGCTCACTATTTCACTGTCCTCTATCCTCTACAGCTCACTGTTTCACTGTCCTCTATCCTCTACAGCTCACTATTTCACTGTCCTCTATCCTCTACAGCACACTGTTTCACTGTCCTATTTCCTCTGCAGCTCACTATTTCACTGTCCTCTATCATCTACAGCTCACTGTTTCACTGTCTCCTATCCTCTACAGCTCACTGTTTCACTGTCCTCTATCCTCTACAGCTCACTGTTTCACTGTCCTCTATCCTCTACAGCTCACTATTTCACTGTCCTCTATCCTCTACAGCTCACTGTTTCACTGTCCTCTATCCTCTACAGCTCACTATTTCACTGTCCTCTATCCTCTACAGCTCACTGTTTCACTGTCCTCTACAGCTCACTGTTTCACTGTCCTCTATCATCTACAGCTCACTGTTTCACTGTCCTCTACAGCTCACTGTTTCACTGTCTCCTATAGCTCAATGTTTCACTGTCCTCTATCCTCTACAGCTGACTGTTTCACTGTCCTCTACAGCTCACTATTTCACTGTCCTCTATCCTCTACATCTCACTGTTTCACTGTCCTCTATCCTCTACAGCTCACTGTTTCACTGTCCTCTATCATCTACAGCTCACTGTTTCACTGTCCTCTACAGCTCACTGTTTCACTGTCTCCTATAGCTCAATGTTTCACTGTCCTCTATCCTCTACAGCTGACTGTTTCACTGTCCTCTACAGCTCACTATTTCACTGTCCTCTATCATCTACATCTCACTGTTTCACTGTCCTCTATCCTGTACATCTCACTGTTTCACTGTCCTCTATTCTCTGCAGCTGACTGTTTCACTGTCCTCTATCCTCTACAGCTGACTGTTTCACTGTTCTCTTTCCTGTACAGCTCACTGTTTCAATATCCTCTATAGCTCACTGTTTCACTGTCCTCTATCCTCTACAGCTCAATGTTTCACTGTCCTCTATCCTCTACATCTCACTGTTTTACTGTCCTCTATCCTCTACAGCTCACTGTTTCACTGTCCTCTATCATCTACAGCTCACTGTTTCACTGTCCTATATAGCTCACTGTTTCACTGTCCTCTATCATCTACAGCTCACTGTTTCACTGTCCTCTATCCTCTACAGCTCATTGTTTCACTGTCCTCTATCCTCTACAGCTCACTATTTCACTGTCCTCTATCCTCTACATCTCACTGTTTCACTGTCCTCTATCCTATACAGCTCACTATTTCACTGTCCTCTATCCTCTACAGCTCACTGTTTCACTGTCCTCTATCCTCTACAGCTCACTATTTCACTGTCCTCTATCCTCTACAGCACACTGTTTCACTGTCCTCTATCCTCTGCAGCTCACTATTTCACTGTCCTCTATCATCTACAGCTCACTGTTTCACTGTCTCCTATCCTCTACAGCTCACTGTTTCACTGTCCTCTATCCTCTACAGCTCACTGTTTCACTGTCCTCTATCATCTACAGCTCACTGTTTCACTGTCCTCTATCATCTACAGCTCACTGTTTCACTGTCCTCTATCCTCTCCAGCTCACTGTTTCACTGTCCTCTATCATCTACAGCTCACTGTTTCACTGTTCTCTATCCTCTACAGCTCACTGTTTCACTGTCCTCTATCCTCTACAGCTCACTATTTCACTGTCCTCTATCCTCTACAGCTCACTGTTTCACTGTCCTCTATCCTCTACAGCTCACTATTTCACTGTCCTCTATCCTCTACAGCTCACTGTTTCACTGTCCTCTATCCTCTACAGCACACTGTTTCACTGTCCTCTATCCTCTGCAGCTCACTATTTCACTGTCCTCTTTCATCTACAGCTCACTGTTTCACTGTCTCCTATCCTCTACAGCTCACTGTTTCACTGTCCTCTATCCTCTACAGCTCACTGTTTCACTGTCCTCTATTATCTACAGCTCACTGTTTCACTGTCCTCTATCATCTACAGCTCACTGTTTCACTGTCCTCTATCCTCTCCAGCTCACTGTTTCACTGTTCTCTATCCTCTACAGCTCACTGTTTCACTGTCCTCTATCCTCTACAGCTCACTATTTCACTGTCCTCTATCCTCTACAGCTCACTGTTTCACTGTCCTCTATCCTCTACAGCTCACTATTTCACTGTACTCTATCCTCTACAGCACACTGTTTCACTGTCCTCTATCCTCTGCAGCTCACTATTTCACTGTCCTCTATCATCTACAGCTCACTGTTTCACTGTCTCCTATCCTCTACAGCTCACTGTTTCACTGTCCTCTATCCTCTACAGCTCACTGTTTCACTGTCCTCTATCCTCTACAGCTCACTATTTCACTGTCCTCTATCCTCTACAGCTCACTGTTTCACTGTCCTCTATCCTCTACAGCTCACTATTTCACTGTCCTCTATCCTCTACAGCTCACTGTTTCACTGTCCTCTACAGCTCACTGTTTCACTGTCCTCTATCATCTACAGCTCACTGTTTCACTGTCCTCTACAGCTCACTGTTTCACTGTCTCCTATAGCTCAATGTTTCACTGTCCTCTATCCTCTACAGCTGACTGTTTCACTGTCCTCTAAAGCTCACTATTTCACTGTCCTCTATCCTCTACATCTCACTGTTTCACTGTCCTCTATCCTCTACAGCTCACTGTTTCACTGTCCTCTATCATCTACAGCTCACTGTTTCACTGTCCTCTACAGCTCACTGTTTCACTGTCTCCTATAGCTCAATGTTTCACTGTCCTCTATCCTCTACAGCTGACTGTTTCACTGTCCTCTACAGCTCACTATTTCACTGTCCTCTATCATCTACATCTCACTGTTTCACTGTCCTCTATCCTGTACATCTCACTGTTTCACTGTCCTCTATTCTCTGCAGCTGACTGTTTCACTGTCCTCTATCCTCTACAGCTCACTGTTTCACTGTTCTCTTTCCTGTACAGCTCACTGTTTCAATATCCTCTATAGTTCACTGTTTCACTGTCCTCTATCCTCTACAGCTCAATGTTTCACTGTCCTCTATCCTCTACATCTCACTGTTTTACTGTCCTCTATCCTCTACAGCTCACTGTTTCACTGTCCTCTATCATCTACAGCTCACTGTTTCACTGTCCTCTATCCTCTACAGCTCATTGTTTCACTGTCCTCTATCCTCTACAGCTCACTATTTCACTGTCCTCTATCCTCTACATCTCACTGTTTCACTGTCCTCTATCCTATACAGCTCACTATTTCACTGTCCTCTATCCTCTACAGCTCACTGTTTCACTGTCCTCTATCCTCTACAGCTCACTATTTCACTGTCCTCTATCCTCTACAGCACACTGTTTCACTGTCCTCTATCCTCTGCAGCTCACTATTTCACTGTCCTCTATCATCTACAGCTCACTGTTTCACTGTCTCCTATCCTCTACAGCTCACTGTTTCACTGTCCTCTATCCTCTACAGCTCACTGTTTCACTGTTCTCTATCATCTACAGCTCACTGTTTCACTGTCCTCTATCATCTACAGCTCACTGTTTCACTGTCCTCTATCCTCTCCAGCTCACTGTTTCACTGTCCTCTATCATCTACAGCTCACTGTTTCACTGTTCTCTATCCTCTACAGCTCACTGTTTTACTGTCCTCTGTCCTCTACAGCTCACTATTTCACTGTCCTCTATCCTCTACAGCTCACTGTTTCACTGTCCTCTATCCTATACAGCTCACTATTTCACTGTCCTCTATCCTCTACAGCTCACTGTTTCACTGTCCTCTACAGCTCACTGTTTCACTGTCCTCTATCATCTACAGCTCACTGTTTCACTGTCCTCTACAGCACACTGTTTCACTGTCTCCTATAGCTCAATGTTTCACTGTCCTCTATCCTCTACATCTCACTGTTTCACTGTCCTCTATTCTGTACATCTCACTGTTTCACTGTCCTCTATTCTCTACAGCTGACTGTTTCACTGTCCTCTATCCTCTACAGCTCACTGTTTCACTGTTCTCTTTCCTGTACAGCTCACTGTTTCAATATCCTCTATAGCTCACTGTTTCACTGTCCTCTATCCTCTACAGCTCAATGTTTCACTGTCCTCTATCCTCTACATCTCACTGTTTTACTGTCCTCTATCCTCTACAGCTCACTGTTTCACTGTCCTCTATCATCTACAGCTCACTGTTTCACTGTCCTATATAGCTCACTGTTTCACTGTCCTCTATCATCTACAGCTCACTGTTTCACTGTCCTCTATCCTCTACAGCTCATTGTTTCACTGTCCTCTATCCTCTACAGCTCACTATTTCACTGTCCTCTATCCTCTACATCTCACTGTTTCACTGTCCTCTATCCTATACAGCTCACTATTTCACTGTCCTCTATCCTCTACAGCTCACTGTTTCACTGTCCTCTATCCTCTACAGCTCACTATTTCACTGTCCTCTATCCTCTACAGCACACTGTTTCACTGTCCTCTATCCTCTGCAGCTCACTATTTCACTGTCCTCTATCATCTACAGCTCACTATTTCACTGTCCTCTATCCTCTACAGCTCACTGTTTCACTGTCCTCTATCCTCTACATATCACTGTTTCAGTGTCCTCTATCCTCCACATATCACTGTTTCACTGTCCTCTATTCTCTACATCTCACTGTTTCACTGTCCTCTATCATCTACAGCTCACTGTTTCACTGTCCTCTATCCTCTACAGCTCATTGTTTCACTGTCCTCTATCCTCTACAGCTCACTATTTCACTGTCCTCTATCCTCTACATCTCACTGTTTCACTGTCCTCTATCCTATACAGCTCACTATTTCACTGTCCTCTATCCTCTACAGCTCACTGTTTCACTGTCCTCTATCCTCTACAGCTCACTATTTTACTGTCCTCTATCCTCTACAGCACACTGTTTCACTGTCCTCTATCCTCTGCAGCTCACTATTTCACTGTCCTCTATCATCTACAGCTCACTGTTTCACTGTCTCCTATCCTCTACAGCTCACTGTTTCACTGTCCTCTATCCTCTACAGCTCACTGTTTCACTGTCCTCTATTATCTACAGCTCACTGTTTCACTGTCCTCTATCATCTACAGCTCACTGTTTCACTGTCCTCTATCCTCTCCAGCTCACTGTTTCACTGTCCTCTATCATCTACAGCTCACTATTTCACTGTTCTCTATCCTCTACAGCTCACTGTTTCACTGTCCTCTATCCTCTACAGCTCACTATTTCACTGTCCTCTATCCTCTACAGCTCACTGTTTCACTGTCCTCTATCCTCTACAGCTCACTATTTCACTGTCCTCTATCCTCTACAGCACACTGTTTCACTGTCCTATTTCCTCTGCAGCTCACTATTTCACTGTCCTCTATCATCTACAGCTCACTGTTTCACTGTCTCCTATCCTCTACAGCTCACTGTTTCACTGTCCTCTATCCTCTACAGCTCACTGTTTCACTGTCCTCTATCCTCTACAGCTCACTATTTCACTGTCCTCTATCCTCTACAGCTCACTGTTTCACTGTCCTCTATCCTCTACAGCTCACTATTTCACTGTCCTCTATCCTCTACAGCTCACTGTTTCACTGTCCTCTACAGCTCACTGTTTCACTGTCCTCTATCATCTACAGCTCACTGTTTCACTGTCCTCTACAGCTCACTGTTTCACTGTCTCCTATAGCTCAATGTTTCACTGTCCTCTATCCTCTACAGCTGACTGTTTCACTGTCCTCTACAGCTCACTATTTCACTGTCCTCTATCCTCTACATCTCACTGTTTCACTGTCCTCTATCCTCTACAGCTCACTGTTTCACTGTCCTCTATCATCTACAGCTCACTGTTTCACTGTCCTCTACAGCTCACTGTTTCACTGTCTCCTATAGCTCAATGTTTCACTGTCCTCTATCCTCTACAGCTGACTGTTTCACTGTCCTCTACAGCTCACTATTTCACTGTCCTCTATCATCTACATCTCACTGTTTCACTGTCCTCTATCCTGTACATCTCACTGTTTCACTGTCCTCTATTCTCTGCAGCTGACTGTTTCACTGTCCTCTATCCTCTACAGCTGACTGTTTCACTGTTCTCTTTCCTGTACAGCTCACTGTTTCAATATCCTCTATAGCTCACTGTTTCACTGTCCTCTATCCTCTACAGCTCAATGTTTCACTGTCCTCTATCCTCTACATCTCACTGTTTTACTGTCCTCTATCCTCTACAGCACACTGTTTCACTGTCCTCTATCATCTACAGCTCACTGTTTCACTGTCCTATATAGCTCACTGTTTCACTGTCCTCTATCATCTACAGCTCACTGTTTCACTGTCCTCTATCCTCTACAGCTCATTGTTTCACTGTCCTCTATCCTCTACAGCTCACTATTTCACTGTCCTCTATCCTCTACATCTCACTGTTTCACTGTCCTCTATCCTATACAGCTCACTATTTCACTGTCCTCTATCCTCTACAGCTCACTGTTTCACTGTCCTCTATCCTCTACAGCTCACTATTTCACTGTCCTCTATCCTCTACAGCACACTGTTTCACTGTCCTCTATCCTCTGCAGCTCACTATTTCACTGTCCTCTATCATCTACAGCTCACTGTTTCACTGTCTCCTATCCTCTACAGCTCACTGTTTCACTGTCCTCTATCCTCTACAGCTCACTGTTTCACTGTCCTCTATCATCTACAGCTCACTGTTTCACTGTCCTCTATCATCTACAGCTCACTGTTTCACTGTCCTCTATCCTCTCCAGCTCACTGTTTCACTGTCCTCTATCATCTACAGCTCACTGTTTCACTGTTCTCTATCCTCTACAGCTCACTGTTTCACTGTCCTCTATCCTCTACAGCTCACTATTTCACTGTCCTCTATCCTCTACAGCTCACTGTTTCACTGTCCTCTATCCTCTACAGCTCACTATTTCACTGTCCTCTATCCTCTACAGCTCACTGTTTCACTGTCCTCTACAGCTCACTGTTTCACTGTCGTCTATCATCTACAGCTCACTGTTTCACTGTCCTCTACAGCTCACTGTTTCACTGTCTCCTATAGCTCAATGTTTCACTGTCCTCTATTCTGTACATCTCACTGTTTCACTGTCCTCTATTCTCTACAGCTGACTGTTTCACTGTCCTATATCCTCTACAGCTCACTGTTTCACTGTTCTCTTTCCTGTACAGCTCACTGTTTCAATATCCTCTATAGCTCACTGTTTCACTGTCCTCTATCCTCTACAGCTCACTGTTTCACTGTCCTCTATCATCTACATCTCACTGTTTTACTGTCCTCTATCCTCTACAGCTCACTGTTTCACTGTCCTCTATCATCTACAGCTCACTGTTTCACTGTCCTCTATCATCTACAGCTCACTGTTTCACTGTCCTCTATCATCTACAGCTCACTGTTTCACTGTCCTCTATCCTCTACAGCTCATTGTTTCACTGTCCTCTATCCTCTACAGCTCACTATTTCACTGTCCTCTATCCTCTACATCTCACTGTTTCACTGTCCTCTATCCTATACAGCTCACTATTTCACTGTCCTCTATCCTCTACAGCTCACTGTTTCACTGTCCTCTATCCTCTACAGCTCACTATTTCACTGTCCTCTATCCTCTACAGCACACTGTTTCACTGTCCTCTATCCTCTGCAGCTCACTATTTCACTGTCCTCTATCATCTACAGCTCACTATTTCACTGTCCTCTATCCTCTACAGCTCACTGTTTCACTGTCCTCTATCCTCTACATATCACTGTTTCACTGTCCTCTATCCTCCACATATCACTGTTTCACTGTCCTCTATTCTCTACATCTCACTGTTTCAGTGTCCTCTATCATCTATAGCTCACTGTTTCACTGTCCTCTATCCTCTACATATCACTGTTTCACTGTCCTCTATCATCTACAGCTCACTGTTTCACTGTCCTCTATCCTCTACACTGTCCTCTATCCTCTACAGCTCACTGTTTCACTGTCCTCTATCCTCTACAGCTCACTGTTTCAATGTACTCTATCCTCTACAGCTCACTGTTTCACTGTCCTCTATCCTCTACAGCTCACCGTTTCACTGTCCTCTATCCTCTACAGCTCACTGTTTCACTGTCCTCTATCCTCTACAGCTCACTGTTTCACTGTCCTCTATCCTCAAAACTCACTGTTTCACTGTCCTCTATCATCTACAGCTCACTGTTTCACTGTCCTCTATCCTCTACAGCTCACTGTTTCACTGTCCTCTATCCTCTACAGCTCACTGTTTCACTGTCCTCTATCCTCTACAGCTGACTGTTTCACTGTCCTCTACAGCTCATTGTTTCACTGTCCTCTATCCTCTACATCTCACTGTTTCACTGTCCTCTATCCTCTACAGCTCACTGTTTCACTGTCCTCTGTCCTCTACAGCTCACTGTTTCAATGTCCTCTATCCTCTACAGCTCACTGTTTCACTGTCCTCTATCATCTACAGCTCACTGTTTCACTGTCTCCTATCCTCTACAGCTCACTGTTTCACTGTCCTCTATCATCTACAGCTCACTGTTTCACTGTCCTCTATCATCTACAGCTCACTGTTTCACTGTCCTCTATCCTCTCCAGCTCACTGTTTCACTGTCCTCTATAATCTACAACTCACTGTTTCACTGTTCTCTATCCTCTACACCTCACTGTTTCACTGTCCTCTATCCTCTACAGCTCACTATTTCACTGTCCTCTATCCTCTACAGCTCACTGTTTCACTGTCCTCTATCCTCTACAGCTCACTATTTCACTGTCCTCTATCCTCTACAGCTCACTGTTTCACTGTCCTCTATCATCTACAGCTCACTGTTTCACTGTCCTCTACAGCTCACTGTTTCACTGTCTCCTATAGCTCAATGTTTCACTGTCCTCTATCCTCTACAGCTGACTGTTTCACTGTCCTCTACAGCTCACTATTTCACTGTCCTCTATCCTCTACATCTCACTGTTTCACTGTCCTCTATCCTGTACATCTCACTGTTTCACTGTCCTCTATTCTCTACAGCTGACTGTTTCACTGTCCTCTATCCTCTACAGCTCACTGTTTCACTGTTCTCTTTCCTGTACAGCTCACTGTTTCAATATCCTCTATAGCTCACTGTTTCACTGTCCTCTATCCTCTACAGCTCAATGTTTCACTGTCCTCTATCCTCTACATCTCACTGTTTTACTGTCCTCTATCCTCTACAGCTCACTGTTTCACTGTCCTCTATCATCTACAGCTCACTGTTTCACTGTCCTCTATCATCTACAGCTCATTGTTTCACTGTCCTCTATCCTCTACAGCTCACTATTTCACTGTCCTCTATCCTCTACATCTCACTGTTCCACTGTCCTTGTCACGATCGTATGGCGGATTAACGGACCAAAACGCAGCAGTTGGAAAATAAGCCATCTTCCTTTTATTATGAAGAAGGCAAGAAACGAAACAAAACACTGACACACTATACAAAACAAGAAAACGACCGTGAAGCTACTAACGTCGTGCACACACAGGCTACAAACGTTTAACATAGACAATTACCCACAACCAATGAGAGCCTATGGCTACCCTAAATAAGGCTCCCAATCAGAGACAACCGAAATCAGCTGTCTCTAATTGGGAACTCATTCAGGTAACCATAGACTCTCCTAGATAACTAACCAACATAGACAACGCTAGACATCTACACTCAACACAAAACCATATACTACACCCCATAACTCCTTTACCATATAAACACCCAACACCAACAAAACATAAACATTCCCCATGTCACACCCTGACCTAACTAAAATAATAAAGAAAACAAAGAATACTAAGGCCAGGGCGTGACAGTCCTCTATCCTATACAGCTCACTATTTCACTGTCCTCTATCCTCTACAGCTCACTGTTTCACTGTCCTCTATCCTCTACAGCTCACTATTTCACTGTCCTCTATCCTCTACAGCACACTGTTTCACTGTCCTCTATCCTCTGCAGCTCACTATTTCCCTGTCCTCTATCATCTACAGCTCACTATTTCACTGTCCTCTATCCTCTACAGCTCACTGTTTCACTGTCCTCTATCCTCTACATATCACTGTTTCACTGTCCTCTATCCTCCACATATCACTGTTTCACTGTCCTCTATCCTCTACATCTCACTGTTTCAGTGTCCTCTATCATCTATAGCTCACTGTTTCACTGTCCTCTATCCTCTACATATCACTGTTTCACTGTCCTCTATCATCTACAGCTCACTGTTTCACTGTCCTCTATCCTCTACACTGTCCTCTATCCTCTACAGCTCACTGTTTCACTGTCCTCTATCCTCTACAGCTCACTGTTTCAATGTACTCTATCCTCTACAGCTCACTGTTTCACTGTCCTCTATCCTCTACAGCTCACCGTTTCACTGTCCTCTATCCTCTACAGCTCACTGTTTCACTGTCCTCTATCCTCTACAGCTCACTGTTTCACTGTCCTCTATCCTCTACAGCTCAATGTTTCACTGTCCTCTATCCTCTACATCTCACTGTTTTACTGTCCTCTATCCTCTACAGCTCACTGTTTCACTGTCCTCTATCATCTACAGCTCACTGTTTCACTGTCCTCTATCATCTACAGCTCATTGTTTCACTGTCCTCTATCCTCTACAGCTCACTATTTCACTGTCCTCTATCCTCTACATCTCACTGTTCCACTGTCCTTGTCACGATCGTATGGCGGATTAACGGACCAAAACGCAGCAGTTGGAAAATAAGCCATCTTCCTTTTATTATGAAGAAGGCAAGAAACGAAACAAAACACTGACACACTATACAAAACAAGAAAACGACCGTGAAGCTACTAACGTCGTGCACACACAGGCTACAAACGTTTAACATAGACAATTACCCACAACCAATGAGAGCCTATGGCTACCCTAAATAAGGCTCCCAATCAGAGACAACCGAAATCAGCTGTCTCTAATTGGGAACTCATTCAGGTAACCATAGACTCTCCTAGATAACTAACCAACATAGACAACGCTAGACATCTACACTCAACACAAAACCATATACTACACCCCATAACTCCTTTACCATATAAACACCCAACACCAACAAAACATAAACATTCCCCATGTCACACCCTGACCTAACTAAAATAATAAAGAAAACAAAGAATACTAAGGCCAGGGCGTGACAGTCCTCTATCCTATACAGCTCACTATTTCACTGTCCTCTATCCTCTACAGCTCACTGTTTCACTGTCCTCTATCCTCTACAGCTCACTATTTCACTGTCCTCTATCCTCTACAGCACACTGTTTCACTGTCCTCTATCCTCTGCAGCTCACTATTTCCCTGTCCTCTATCATCTACAGCTCACTATTTCACTGTCCTCTATCCTCTACAGCTCACTGTTTCACTGTCCTCTATCCTCTACATATCACTGTTTCACTGTCCTCTATCCTCCACATATCACTGTTTCACTGTCCTCTATCCTCTACATCTCACTGTTTCAGTGTCCTCTATCATCTATAGCTCACTGTTTCACTGTCCTCTATCCTCTACATATCACTGTTTCACTGTCCTCTATCATCTACAGCTCACTGTTTCACTGTCCTCTATCCTCTACACTGTCCTCTATCCTCTACAGCTCACTGTTTCACTGTCCTCTATCCTCTACAGCTCACTGTTTCAATGTACTCTATCCTCTACAGCTCACTGTTTCACTGTCCTCTATCCTCTACAGCTCACCGTTTCACTGTCCTCTATCCTCTACAGCTCACTGTTTCACTGTCCTCTATCCTCTACAGCTCACTGTTTCACTGTCCTCTATCCTCACAACTCACTGTTTCACTGTCCTCTATCATCTACAGCTCACTGTTTCACTGTCCTCTATCCTCTACAGCTCACTGTTTCACTGTCCTCTATCCTCTACAGCTCACTGTTTCACTGTCCTCTATCCACTACAGCTCACTGTTTCAATGTCCTCTATCCTCTACAGCTCACTGTTTCACTGTCCTCTATCCTCAACAACTCACTGTTTCACTGTCCTCTATCCTCTACAGCTCACGGTTTCACTGTCCTCCACAGCTCACTGTTTCACTGTCCTCTATCCTCTACAGCTCACTGTTTCACTGTCCTCTATCCTCTACAGCTCATTGTTTCACTGTCTCCTATCCTCTACAGCTCACTGCAGAGGCAGCAGACACTCCGTTACCCCCTAGATGCAGATCAGTATTGTGTTTAGGCCACAAATAAAGGTTTGTTAGGGGAGGGTTAGCTGCTACTAGGAATGGGTTAGGGTTAGAGTTGAACCTAGGGGTAGGGTTAGTGTTGAGGCTAGGGGTAGGGTTAGTGTTGAGTCTAGGGGTAGTGTTAGTGTTGAGGTTAGGGGTAGGGTTAGGGTTGAGCCTAAGGGTAGGGTTAGAGTTTAGCCTAGGGGTAGGGTTAGTGTTGAGGCTAGGGGTAGGGTTAGTGTTGAGGCTAGGGTTAGGGTTAGAGTTGAGCCTAGGGGTAGGGTTAGTGTTGAGGCTAGGGGTAGGGTTAGTGTTGAGGCTAGGGGTAGGGTTAGGGTTGAGGCTAGGGTTAGGGTTAGTGTTGAGGCTAGGGGTAGGGTTAGTGTTGAGGCTAGGGGTAGGGTTAGTGTTGAGGCTAGGGGTAGGGTTAGGGTTGAGCCTAGGGGTAGGGTTAGTGTTGAGCCTAGGGGTAGGGTTAGTGTTGAAGCTAGGGGTAGGGTTAGTGTTGAGAATAGGGGTAGGGTTAGTGTTGAGGCTAGGGGTAGGGTTAGAGTTGAGGCTAGGGGTAGGGTTAGTGTTGAGGCTAGGGGTAGGGTTAGTGTTGAGGCTAGGGGTAGGGTTAGTGTTGAGGCTAGGGGTAGGGTTAGAGTTGAGGCTAGGGGTAGGGTTAGTTTTGAAACTAGGGGTAGGGTTAGTGTTGAGGCTAGGGGTAGGGTTAGTGTTGAGGCTAGGGGTAGGGTTAGAGTTGAGGCTAGGGGTAGGGTTAGTGTTGAGGCTAGGGGTAGGGTTAGTGTTGAGGCTAGGGGTAGGGTTAGTGTTGAGGCTAGGGGTAGGGTTAGAGTTGAGGCTAGGGGTAGGGTTAGTGTTGAGGCTAGGGGTAGGGTTAGAGTTGAGGCTAGGGGTAGGGTTAGTGTTGAGGCTAGGGGTAGGGTTAGTGTTGAGGCTAGGGGTAGGGTTAGAGTTGAGGCTAGGGGTAGGGTTAGTGTTGAGGCTAGGGGTAGGGTTAGAGTTTAGGCTAGGGGTAGGGTTAGTGTTGAGGCTAGGGGTAGGGTTAGTGTTGAGGCTAGGGGTAGGGTTAGTGTTGAGGCTAGGGGTAGGGTTAGTGTTGAGGCTAGGGGTAGGGTTAGTGTTGAGGCTAGGGGTAGGGTTAGTGTTGAGGCTAGGGGTAGGGTTAGTGTTGGGGCTAGGGGTAGGGTTAGTGTTGAGGCTAGGGGTAGGGTTAGAGTTGAGGCTAGGGGTAGGGTTAGTGTTGAACCTAGGGTTAGGGTTGAGGCTAGGGGTAGGGTTAGAGTTGAGGCTAGGGGTAGGGTTAGTGTTGAGGCTAGGGGTAGGGTTAGTGTTGAGGCTAGGGGTAGGGGGTTAGTGTTGAGGCTAGGGGTTGGCGTTAGTGTTGGGGCTAGCGGTAGGGTTAGTGTTGAGGCTAGGGGTGGGGTTAAAGTTGAGGCTAGGGGTAGGGTTAGAGTTGAGGCTAGGGTTAGGGTTAGTGTTGAGGCTAGGGGTAGGGTTATTGTTGAGGCTAGGGTTAGGGTTAGTGTTGAGGCTAGGGGTAGGGTTAGAGTTGAGGCTAGGGGTAGGGGTAGGGTTAGTGTTGAGGCTAGGGGTAGGGTTAGTGTTGAGGCTAGGGGTAGGGTTAGTGTTGAGGCTAGGGGTAGGGTTAGTTTTGAAACTAGGGGTAGGGTTAGTGTTGAGGCTAGTGGTAGGGTTAGTGTTGAGGCTAGGGGTAGGGTTAGAGTTGAGGCTAGGGGTAGGGTTAGTGTTGAGGCTAGGGGTAGGGTTAGTGTTGAGGCTAGGGGTAGGGTTAGTGTTGAGGCTAGGGGTAGGGTTAGAGTTGAGGCTAGGGGTAGGGTTAGTGTTGAGGCTAGGGGTAGGGTTAGAGTTGAGGCTAGGGGCAGGGTTAGTGTTGAGGCTAGGGGTAGGGTTAGTGTTGAGGCTAGGGGTAGGGTTAGAGTTGAGGCTAGGGGTAGGGTTAGTGTTGAGGCTAGGGGTAGGGTTAGAGTTTAGGCTAGGGGTAGGGTTAGTGTTGAGGCTAGGGGTAGGGTTAGTGTTGAGGCTAGGGGTAGGGTTAGTGTTGAGGCTAGGGGTAGGGTTAGTGTTGAGGCTAGGGGTAGGTTTAGTGTTGAGGCTAGGGGTAGGGTTAGTGTTGAGGCTAGCGGTAGGGTTAGTGTTGGGGCTAGGGGTAGGGTTAGTGTTGAGGCTAGGGGTAGGGTTAGAGTTGAGGCTAGGGGTAGGGTTAGTGTTGAGCCTAGGGTTAGGGTTGAGGCTAGGGGTAGGGTTAGAGTTGAGGCTAGGGGTAGGGTTAGTGTTGAGGCTAGGGGTAGGGTTAGTGTTGAGGCTAGGGGTAGGGTTAGTGTTGAGGCTAGGGGTAGGGTTAGTGTTGGGGCTAGGGGTAGGGTTAGTGTTGAGGCTAGGGGTGGGGTTAAAGTTGAGGCTAGGGGTAGGGTTAGTGTTGAGGCTAGGGGTAGGGTTAGTGTTGAGGCTAGGGGTAGGGTTAGTGTTGAGGCTAGGGGTAGGGTTAGTGTTGAGGCTAGGGGTAGGGTTAGAGTTGAGGCTAGGGGTAGGGGTAGGGTTAGAGTTGAGGCTAGGGGTAAGATTAGGGTTGAGGGGTAGGGTTAGGGTTGAGGCTAGGGGTAGGGTTACAGTTGAACGA
This sequence comes from Salvelinus fontinalis, assembly GCF_029448725.1. Lineage (NCBI taxonomy): Eukaryota > Metazoa > Chordata > Actinopteri > Salmoniformes > Salmonidae > Salvelinus > Salvelinus fontinalis. The sequence goes on from NC_074693.1 coordinate 16,182,052, forward strand.
TTAGTGCTTTCCGTTAATTATTAAAAAGTTATCACGGTTCCCAGTTTTGGTTTTGATAATATTATCTGAAATAATGACACTAAAATGACTTTAGAGCTTTTTAATGGAAATATTCCATTGTCTTTGTCAGGTCCTCATAGAACAATAGGAAATTACTATTAAATAATACAATATTTTAGTTGTATATATTACTTAGTTCTATCAAATAATACAATATTTTAGTTGTATATATTACTTAGTTCTATTAAATAATACAATATTTTAGTTGTATATATTACTTAGTTCTATTAAATAATACAATATTTTAGTTGTATATATTACTTAGTTCTATTAAATAATACAATATTTTAGTTGTATATATTACTTAGTTCTATTTGATGACCTTGTAATTGTTCATTTCTTAAAGTCATCATCTGATCTCAGCTCAGGTAGTAGCATCCAGCCAGACAGCCATCTAATGGTATCTCTGTGCTCCCCATACTGTACTGTCTGAAGTCATCCTATTTAGCTAAGCTAGCCTGCCTAAGTATGCTGCAGAGCTGTCTGACAAAATCATTTTACTAGTTCTTCAAAGCAGATACTTTCACAAACTGTTTATTCCTCTCTCTCATCATCATTGTGTTGTGTACATTCCTCTCTCATGCGGTCTATGTGGTCTGTGTGTATCTAACCTAACGTAGCAGGTGTAAAAGTGTATCCATCTCTGTCCTAGCTGAAAATAACAGTTGCAATGGATTCTGGTCATTGCAGTTAATTACCACGTTTCTTAGCGGAACTAGGTTTAATATTTTCTTAATGAAAAAAACTACTTTCTTCAACCCAGCTTCCCACATAGATCTTGACTTGATTTTTCTCATAAATGATCTGATTTCTCTCTAGAGAAATGGTGCATTGGACTCACAAAAGAAACAAACTAAATGAAATTCAAGGAATTGAAATGACGTTGGTCAATTAGTTGTTTCATTTTTTTTTTAAACAAAATGTTGGTTAATTGCCCAGCACTTGTTAGGGTTGGGGCTAGGGTTAGGGTTAGTGTTGAGGCTAGGGTTAGTGTTTGTGTTGAGGCTAGGGTTAGGGTTAGTGTTGAGGCTAGGGTTAGGGTTTGTGTTGAGGCTAGGGTTAGGGTTAGTGTTGAGGCTAGGGTTAGGGTTAGTGTTGAGGCTAGGGTTAGGGCTAGTGTTGAGGCTAGGGTTAGGGTTAGTGTTGAGGGTTAGGGTTCGTGTTAGTGTTGAGGGTTAGGGTTCGTGTTGAGGCTAGGGTTAGGGTTAGTGTTGAGGCTAGGGCTAGGGTTAGTGTTGAGGCTAGGGGTAGGGTTAGTGTTGAGGCTAGGGGTAGGGTTAGTGTTGAGGCTAGGGCTAAGATTAGTGATGAGGCTAGGGTTAGTGTTGAGGCTAGGGCTAAGATTAGTGTTGAGGGTTAGTGTTGAGGCTAGGGGTAGGGTTAGTGTTGAGGCTAGGGGTAGGGTTGGTGTTGAGGCTAGGGCTAAGATTAGTGATGAGGCTAGGGTTAGTGTTGAGGCTAGGGTTAGGGTTAGTGTTGAGGCTAGGGTTAGGGTTAGTGTTAGTGTTGAGGCTAGGGGTAGGGTTAGGGTTAGTGCTAGGGTTAGGGTTAGTGTTAGTGTTGAGGCTAGGGTTAGGGTTAGTGTTGAGACTAGGGGTAGGGTTAGGGTTGAGGCTAGGGTTAGGGTTAGTGTTAGTGTTGAGGCTAGGGGTAGGGTTAGAGTTGAGGCTAGGGGTAGGGTTAGGGTTAGGGCTAGGGCTAAGATTAGTGATGAGGCTACAGTTAGTGTTGAGGCTAGGGTTAGTGTTGAGGCTAGGGCTAGGGTTAGAGTTGAGGCTAGGGGTAGGGTTAGGGTTAGGGCTAGGGCTAAGATTAGTGATGAGGCTACAGTTAGTGTTGAGGCTAGGGTTAGTGTTGAGGCTAGGGCTAGGGTTAGTGTTGAGGCTAGGGCTAAGATTAGTGTTGAAGGTTAGTGTTGAGGCTAGGGGTAGGGTTAGTGTTGAGGCTAGGGTTAGGGTTAGTGTTGAGGCTAGGGGTAGGGTTAGTGGTTAGTGTTCAGGCTAGGGTTAGGGTTAGTGTTGAGGCTAGGGGTAGGGTTAGTGTTGAGGGTTAGGGTTAGTGTTGAGGCTAGGGTTAGGGTTAGTGTTGAGGCTAGGGTTAGGGTTAATGTTGAGGCGAGGGCTAGGGTTAGTGTTGAGGCTACGGTTAGTGTTGAGGGTTAGGGTTAGTGTTGAGGCTGGGGGTAGGGTTAGTGTTGAGGATAGGGTTAGGGTTAGTGTTGAGGCTAGGGTTAGGGTTAGTGTTGAGCCTAGGGGTAGGGTTAGTGTTGAGGCTAGGGTTAGGGTTAGTGTTGAGGCTAGGGTTAGGGTTAGTGTTGAGGCTAGGGCTAGGGTTAGTGTTGAGGCTAGGGGTAGGGTTAGTTTTGAGGCTTGGGGTGGGGTTAGTGTTGAGGCTAGGGCTAAGATTAGTGTTGAGGGTTAGTGTTGAGGCTAGGGGTAGGGTTAGTGTTGAGGCTAGGGTTAGGGTTAGTGTTAGTGTTGATGCTAGGGGTAGGGTTAGGGTTAGGGCTAGGGTTAGGGTTAGTGTTAGTGTTGAGGCTAGGGTTAGGGTTAGTGTTGAGGCTAGGGGTAGGGTTAGGGTTGAGGCTAGGGTTAGGGTTAGTGTTAGTGTTGAGGCTAGGGGTAGGGTTAGGGTTAGGGCTAGGGCTAAGATTAGTGATGAGGCTAGGGTTAGTGTTGAGGCTAGGGCTAAGATTAGTGTTGAGGGTTAGTGTTGAGGCTAGGGGTATGGTTAGTGTTGAGGCTAGGGTTAGGGTTAGTGTTGAGGCTAGGGTTAGGGTTAGTGTTGAGGTTAGGGGTAGGGTTAGTGTTGAGGCTAGGGGTGGGGTTAGTGTTGAGGTTGGGGTTAGTGTTGAGGTTAGGGTTAGTGTTGAGTTTAGGGTTAGGTCAAAATCCCTGGCTAAGGACCCTAGGCCTGTCTCATAGAAAAAGCACTTAAAACTTCAAGAAACTTCCTGCTAACATAAAGCTTAGACAAACAGTAGAACTAATCATGGGAGACACAACGGGTATTGAAAATCTACTACCCTCGTTCGACACAGTCTGAATGTCTGTTGGGACAGAGTTCTTTCTGATCGGTGGGTCCCCCGCGGGACGGTTGAGCTAACATAGGCTTAGCATGAGGTTGTAAGTAACAAGAACATTTCCCAGGACATAGACATATCAGATATTGGCAGAAAGCTTAAATTGTTGTTAAGACGTTCCAGACATTGGTAGAATCCTTAGACTCCCCGTGGTAATCTAAAACGGAATAGCTCAGTACATCCAGGGTCTACAGTCCTCTCTTCTCTCTGTCTCACAACTTATGTGTTTAAAAAGCTGGCTAAGGTTTCTGAGTGTTTGATGCCACAGACACCATATGAATGCTGTCTTCATTTCCATGTTCCTGCCAGCTCACCAGTTTGTTATAGAAATGTGCACAGCACACAGAGCCACTCAACAGAAACCTTTGTGTAGCCTAACAGTTGGTCCCTGTAAGATAGACCCCATGTTCACAACCACACTAATGTCCTCTATACTCACCGTCATAGTCACACACATACAGTGTACAGAACAGATTCAGACAAGCATGTACAGAAATACATCTCTTCTTTCTCTGTGGGCATTTTACATAATGAGGGAAACTTTCTCAGAAGCCTTCTAAGCTGCTGAGTATGCAGTATGGCACTGAGCCGCTTACTCACACACTTCCTCTCTCTGACACACACACACGTTCAACTGGCATCCTACCTGTGCCCGTCGCTGAAGAGAGCTCTGGGAGAGTCCAGCGTATCTCCGTCCAGCTCAGCTTGACTCGGCTCAATTCCGCTCTGTCTGTCTGTCTGTCTGTCTGTCTGTCTGTCTTTCTGTCTCTGTCGCTCTGGACCGAGCTAACAGCTCTCAGTATCGGCACAACACGCTGTCTTCCACTGTTCAGGGTGTGTCTCTACTCAGAGCACACGTTGTCAGCTACCGTACCCTGTGTGTCTCAGTGTCTCAGGACAGAGGCAGGGTGTAGTTGAAGAAGGGAATAGAGGCAGTAGAATCAATGCTTGAGCAGAACATACTGAAAAACCAGGTGAAAGAGAGGAGGAGAGAGAAAAAGAGAGGAGGAGGAGAGAGAAAAAGAGAGGAGAGACAATACTGTGACAAGGACGCTGTGCCCCCATCCCTCTCTCAACCCCCCCCTTTTCTTCACCCCATCTCCTAAATTTCTTCTCTCCATTTTCCTCATTTTATTTAATCCCTCTTTTCTCCTGAGTGTACAAAACATTAGGAACACCTGCTCTTTCCATGACATAGACTGGCCAGGTGAATCCAGGTGAAAGCTATGGTAACTTATTGATGTCAATAAATCATAAGGAATAAGGTTGGAAGTGTCTGTCCTACATCAAGGAGACATAAGAAACCCATGAAAAAAAAAAATTGTAGACACAATTTTTATTGGCACAAAACTACCTTCTTACATCCATTCGTTTGCATAGGTTACCTTCAGATGAGTCCCGTGACACTTGTTGGCGTTTTAGAGCAAAACGGAGAACCCCATCGTGTTCGTGAGAGTCTCCCATTTCCATGTCGGTCTTCCGCGTTAGATTGAAACGTTTGCTTCTGTCGGTCTTCCTCATTAGATTGAGATGCAGCCCCCTCAGTCAGTCTTCCACATTAGATTGATATGCAGCCCCCTCAGTCAGTCTTCCACGTTAGATTGAGATGCAGCCCCCTCAGTCAGTCTTCCACATTAGATTGAGATGCAGCCCCCTCAGTCAGTCTTCCACGTTAGATTGAGATGCAGCCCCCTCAGTCAGTCTTCCACGTTAGATTGAGATGCAGCCCCCTCAGTCGGTCTTCCACATTAGATTGAGATGCAGCCCCCTCAGTCAGTCTTCCACGTTAGATTGAGATGCAGCCCCCTCAGTCAGTCTTCCACGTTAGATTGAGATGCAGCCCCCTCAGTCAGTCTTCCACGTTAGATTGAGATGCAGCCCCCTCAGTCAGTCTTCCACATTAGATTGATATGCAGCCCCCTCAGTCAGTCTTCCACGTTAGATTGAGATGCAGCCCCCTCAGTCAGTCTTCCTCATTAGATTGATATGCAGCCCCCTCAGTCAGTCTTCCACATTAGATTGAGATGCAGCCCCCTCTGTCAGTCTTCCACATTAGATTGAGATGCAGCCCCCTCAGTCAGTCTTCCTCATTAGATTGAGATGCAGCCCCCTCAGTCAGTCTTCCACATTAGATTGATATGCAGCCCCCTCAGTCAGTCTTCCACATTAGATTGATATGCAGCCCCCTCAGTCAGTCTTCCACATTAGATTGATATGCAGCCCCCTCAGTCAGTCTTCCACGTTAGATTGAGATGCAGCCCCCTCAGTCAGTCTTCCACATTAGATTGATATGCAGCCCCCTCAGTCAGTCTTCCACATTAGATTGATATGCAGCCCATGCATATGAACAGATATCTATACCTTCAACTGACAGATTTAGATGGGGAACTTTTAGTCTTGAGACAATTGAGACATGGATTGTGTCTGTGTACCATTCAGAGGGTGAATGGGCAAGACAAAACATTTAAGTGCCTTTGATAGAGGTATGGTAGTACAGTAGGTGCCAGGGACACCGGTTTGTGTAAAGAACTGCAACGCTGCCGGGGTTTTCACGCTCAAAAGTTTCCTGTGTGTATCAAGAATGGTCCAGCCAACATGACACAACTATGGGAAGAATTGGAGTCAGCATTGGCCAGCATCCCTGTGGAATGCTTTCGACACCTTGTAGAGTCCATGCCCTGATGAACTGAGGCTGTGCTGAGGGCAAAAGGGGTGCAACTCAATATTTGGAAGGTGCTCCTAATGTGTTGTACACTCAGTGTTACTGTCTCATTGTAGGGCTCCTTTACAATACATGCATGATGGACTTGTGGGACTTTACATTGTGATTCATCGTAAACACACAAACCAGACAAAGGTCCCGACTGGGCTACTGAAGCATTGATGGTCCAACTGTCATGTAGGGAATATGTGACCCTTTGTGTGAGGGCAGATAACCCTCCTCTCCAAGTTACACCAGGTAAATAAGGACACACAAACACACGTCCCTCCATATGTGTGTGTGTGTGTGTGTGTGTGTGTGTGTGTGTGTGTGTGTGTGTGTGTGTGTGTGAGTGTGTGTGTGTGTGTGTGTGTGTGTGTGTGTGTGTGTGTGTGTGTGTGTGTGTGTGTGTGTGTGTGTGTGTGTGTGTGTGTGTGTGTGTGAGAAAGAGAGAGAGAGAGAGAGTTTTGCCGACTCGACTGCTAGCTGTTTCTCTATTCTGCTGAGGACGCACTTCCTGCTCTGGGCTGTAGGAGGTCACAGACAAAGACACACACACACACACACACACACAAACACACACTCACACACTCACACACTCACACAGAGATGGACGGTAATGTGAAGCCATGAAAATGGAAGTAAAGCTCTGTTTTTGACGGCCCCCAAAAGAGTCGAGTCGAGTTGAGGTGCAGCGCTGCACAGCGCTGACCAACAAAGATATATTAAACTTGTTAAACTGCTTTCCCCAAAGCCATTCTCTCTCAGCCAAGTGACGTATGCAGAATGCAGGCAGATGGAGGAGATTTAGAGTGAGTCCCGAAATGACACTTTATTCCCTATACAAGTAGTGCACTATACAGGTAATAAGGTTCTATTTGGGACACACTAATTTATGGATCCTCCCAGTGCTGTTAAACACCGGGAAGTCTTGGTTGGCTCATTATCAGAGGATATTTTGATAACTGAAAAACTGTAATACTCATACAAATTTGCTTAATAGCTGGAATAGATTGATTGAAACTGAACTGCCTTTGATGGACAGCTCTCTCTAACCAATCGCCATCTGACTTGAGCCAAGAGGGGAGGAAACATAATGCTTGAGTTTAGGATAGGGGAAGGTGAAATGATCCTAGATCTGTAAAATCATACACCCAGAGAGCCCATAAAAATATGTAACCTGCAGGTGCGCCATAATAAAGTTGTTTGAGGTTGTGTGTGTGTGTGTGTGTGTGTGTGTGTGTGTGTGTGTGTGTGTGTGTGTGTGTGTGTGTGTGTGTGTGTGTGTGTGTGTGTGCGTGCGTGCGTGCGTGCGTGCGTGCGTGCGTGCGTGCGTGCGTGTGTGTGTGTGTGTGTGTGTCTTATAAAGTAGTTATTGCTGAGCATGACTTGTTTCGAAGCCACATCTCTGTACACTGAAATACATCAAGGACAAGCTCCAGCCAACCAGTGTGCACACAACCACCCCTCTCACACACACACACACACACACACACACACACACACACACACACACACACACACACACACACACACACACACACACACACACACACACACACACCATCCAACTCAATAGCAGATGTGACAAGAATGACAAAATAATAACATGTAACAGACCGGCAACATTAACTTCTTATGGCTGCAGGGGCAGTATTGAGTAGCTTGGATGAAAGATGCCCAGAGGTGCCCAGAGTAAACAGCCTGCTCCTCAGTCCCAGTTGCTAATATATGCATATTATTATTAGTATTGGATAGAAAACACTCAGAAATTTCTAAAACTGTTTGAATGATGTCTGTGAGTATAACAAAACTCATATGGCAGGCAAAAACCTGAGAAGAAATCCAAACAGGAAGTGGAAAATCCGAGGTTGGTCGATTTTCAACCCAGCCCCTATTGAATACACCGTGGGATATGGGTTATGTTGTACTTCCTAAGGCTTCCACTAGATGTCAACCGTCTTCAGAAACTTTGTTGAGGATTCTACCCTGAGGTGGGGGCGAATGAGAGAGGAATGAGCCAGGTGTTTGGCAGATTGCCACAAGGTCTGAGGCGCGGTCACGAGAGAGTTAGCTCTCTTTCCATTGCTTTTTTACAGACATAGGAATTCTCCGGTTGGAACATTATTGACGTTTTATGTTAAAAACATCCTAAAGATTGATTCCATACATCGTTTGACATGTTTCTACGGACAGTAACGGAACTTTTTGACATTTGTCTGCAACTAGGGAACGCGCTTCATGACTTTGGATTTGTTTACCAAACGTGCTAAAAAGGTAGCTCTTTGGATATAAATCATGGACATTAACGAACTAAATCAAACATTTAATGTCGAACTGGGATTCCTGGGAGTATATTCTGATGAATATCATCAAAGGTAAGTGAATATTTATAATGCTACTTCTGACTTCTGTTGGCTACCCAATATGGCGGATATCTTTTTGGCTGCTTTGTTGTCTGAAAGCTGTACTCAGATTATTGCATGGTTTGCTTTTTCTGTAAAGTTTTTTTGAAATCTGACACAGCGGTTGCATTACGGAGACGTCTATCTATAGTTCCATGTCTAATAACTGTATTTTCCTCAACATTTATAATGAGTATTTCTGTAAAATGATGTGGCTCTCTGCAATATCACTGGATGTTTTCGGAACTAGTGAACATAACGCGCCAATGTATACTGCGAATTTTGGATATAAATATGCACTTTATCGACCAAAACATACATGTATTGTGTAACATGAAGTCCTATGAGTGTCATCTGATGAAGATCATCAAAGGTTAGTGATTCATTTTATCTCTATTTCTGCTTTTTGTGACTCCTCTCTTTGGCTGGAAAAATGGCTGAATTTTTCTGTGACTTGGCGGTGACCTAACATAATCGTTTGTGGTGCTTTTGCTGTAAAGCCTATTTGAAATCGGACACTTTGGTGGGATTAACATTTTAATTTTAAATTTTAATTATGAGATTTCTGTTGTTTGAAATTGGCGCCCTGCGCTTTCACTGGCTGTTGTGATATCGATCCCGTTAACGGGATTGCAGCCATAAGAAGTTTGAACAACAGTCTGTCTAATTCCATCAGTACTGTGTCATCTCAACTCATCATGTAACAGACAGACAGACAGACAGACAGACAGACAGACAGACAGACAGACAGACAGACAGACAGACAGACAGACAGACAACATTAACAACAGTCTGTCTATTTCCATCAGTGCTGTGTCATCTCAACTCATCATGTAACAGACAGACAGACAGACAGACAGACAGACAGACAGACAGACAGACAGACAGACAGACAGACAGACAACATTAACAACAGTCTGTCTATTTCCATCAGTGCTGTGTCATCTCAGCTCATCATGTAACAGACAGACAGACAGACAGACAGACAGACAGACAGACAGACAGACAGACAGACAGACAGACAGACAACATTAACAACAGTCTGTCTATTTCCATCAGTACTGTGTCATCTCAACTCATCATGTAACAGACAGACAGACAGACAGACAGACAGACAGACAGACAGACGAACAACATTAACAACAGTCTGTCTATTTCCATCAGTGCTGTGTCATCTCAACTCATCATGTAACAGACAGACAGACAGACAGACAGACAGACAGACAGACAGACAGACAGACAGACAGACAGACAACATTAACAACAGTCTGTCTATTTCCATCAGTACTGTGTCATCTCAGCTCATCATGTAACAGACAGACAGACAACATTAACAGTCTGACTGTCTAGAATGTGTGTTGTCTTTATAGAGCTTTATTAAGAGGCCACAATAGACTCATACACATAAAAACCCAAACTGCTCCTTTAATATGTGGTCTCCACTCTAACACCTCATCCCCTGCCCTCACATCTGACTAACGAGGGAATAAGAAGGGAAAGAAGTGAGAGGGATGAGAGAGGAAGAGAGAGGGAATGAGAGAGGGTTGAGAGAGAGGACAGGTTTACGATGAGAGACCTGACCTGTCGTGTTTATGGTGACATCATTACATCACTGGGTTTGTTTCGATCCCTTCCACACCGCCACTCAGGGTAATAGGGGGACGGAATTAAACGTGACGCCACATCGTCACTCAGGGTAATAGGGGGACGGAATTAAACGTGACGCCACATCGTCACTCAGGGTAATAGGGGGACGGAATTAAACGTGACGCCACATCGTCACTCAGGGTAATAGGGGGACGGAATTAAACGTGACGCCACATCGTCACTCAGGGTAATAGGGGGACGGAATTAAACGTGACGCCACACCGTCACTCAGGGTAATAGGGGGACGGAATTAAACGTGACGCCACACCGTCACTCAGGGTAATAGGGGGACGGAATTAAACGTGACGCCACAGCGTCACTCAGGGTAATGGGGGGACGGAATTAAACGTGACGCCACACCGCCACTCAGGGTAATATGGGGACGGAATTAAACGTGACGCCACAGCGTCACTCAGGGTAATGGGGGGGGACGGAATTAAACGTGATGCCACACCGTGACTCAGGTTAATAGGGGGACTGAATTAAACGTGACGCCACACCGTCACTCAGGGTAATAGGGGGACGGAATTAAACGTGACGCCACACCGTCACTCAGGGTAATAGGGGGACGGAATTAAACGTGACGCCACACCGTCACTCAGGGTAATAGGGGGACGGAATTAAACGTGACGCCACACCGCCACTCAGGGTAATAGGGGGACGGAATTAAACGTGACGCCACACCGCCACTCAGGGTAATAGGGGGACGGAATTAAACGTGACGCCACACCGTCACTCAGGGTAAGGGGGGGACGGAATTATACGTGACACCACACCGTCACTCAGGGTAATAGGGGGACGGAATTAAACGTGACGCCACACCGTCACTCAGGGTAATGGGGGCGGAATTATACGTGACGCCACACCGTCACTCAGGGTAATGGGGGGACGGAATTATACGTGACGCCACACCGTCACTCAGGGTAATAGTGACACCACCCTTAAATCCAGCTGTAAATGAAGGGAGGGAAAGACAGGGATGGGAGTGAGAAATAGAAAAAGAGAGGGAGGGGGCAGGAAAGAGAGGATGGCTTCTGGGAGAGAGAGAGGACGCCTTCGTAGCGTTATGCCTACTTGTGTTGAGTTTGATCACAGGCATATAGCCTAGGCAGGCTACGGCTGGGAAACTATAGGAACTCCCCTTTCAACACAGTATTCTGTTATGTAGAAAGAACGAGACTAGCTAAATTCTTTATTAAACTGCACAGGTATATTAGCTACAACTGTCCTCACGTTCATGAGCTAACTTAACAACTGTTTAGAGTAGGCAGGTACGGTGGCTCCCATAGGACATATAAGATGAGTCAAAAGGAACACAACAATAATTCACAGGGGCTACATAGCGAACATAAAACATGCAGCTGTTTATTATGGATTCTCATTACAGTTAAGTTGGCATACGCTAAGCAGTATATGTTAATTCACGCTCTCTACTCTCTCGCTGTTGACGCCGTTGTCTCTCCATGAGATGTGGGCTTTACACCACGCTTAGAACAGCTAAGTGCATCGTTGCTTTCTGCCCTTCCGTGTCACTTTATACACAGAAGATCTGCAATAAACACAGAATCAAGAGGTTTATCTGTCTCTCTGTGACCCGCAGATTACATCAGAACAAAGTTGACTACACATAGCTTTCAAAGTTGCCAATTTCTTTGCAATTGTTACAAACAAGCAAAGAATAGAGCTATGCCGCAAATTAAAACCGATATGACTGCAAAAGATAAATATACTGAACAGAAATATAAATGCAACAACTTCAAATATTTCACTGAGTTACAGTTCATATAAGGAAATCAGTCAATTGAAATAAAGTCATTAGGCCCTAATCTATGCATTTCACCAATGTGAGTACAGATATGCATCTGTTGGTCACAGATACCTTAAAAAAATGGGCCTCACAATCGGCCTCAGGATCTCATCACGGTATTTCTGTGCATTCAAATTGCCATCTATAAAATGCAATTGTGTTCATTGTCCAAAGCTTATGTCTGCCCATACCATAACCCCACCGCCACCATGGGGCACTCTGTTCACAATGTTGACATCAGCAAATCGCTAGCCCACATGACGCCCTACACGTGGTCTGCGGTTGTGAGGCCAGTTGGATGTACTGCCAAATTCTCTAAAACGACGTGGCTTATGGTAGATAAATTAACATTAAATTCTGTGGCAACAGCTCTGGTGGACATTCCTACAGTGAGCATGCCAATTGTACGCTCCCTCAAAACTTGAGACATCTGTGGCATTGTATTGTGTGACAAAACTGCACATTTTAGAGTGGCCTTTTATTGTTCCCAGCACAAGGTGCACCTGTGTAATGATCATTCTGTTTAATCACCTTCTTGATATGCCACACCTGTCAACTGGATGGATTATCTTGGCAAAGGAGAAATGCTCACTACCAGGGATGTAAACAAATTCTTGCACAACATTTTAGAGAATGTTTATTTCAGCTCATGAAACATGGGACCAACACTTTACATGTTGCGTTTATATTTTTGTTTAGTGTATATTATATGCCTATATATTTAAATCACAGATGTTTTTGTATATTCATTCAATTGAATTATATTTAGATAATTCTAGGCTACTGTCATGATGTGTAACAACATGTGCACAATGTTGTGCCAAATGTCGATTTAGTGTTTTATTATAGAGTAAAGCACTTACAATAATCCGCCTCAATATTTGCAGCAATAAGAAATAATTTCTAGCTAGGAGCTGATTCGGCGTCAGTATTGATGAATAATTCTAATGTTAAGGTAAGATTTGAAAAGGGAAAGCTGATCCAAGAGCAGTGCTGCTTTACTTTTTATCCTATCAGTATCGACACATGGTCTAACGATGCACTTAGCGAATGTTCTCTCAACTTCCTTGTTTGGGAAACACTCTTCAAAAATTGTCTCGTAAATAACGATGCATCTGGTACGATCATCATCACGCTTACGTTACATTGCAACTGGGAAACAAGGCCCAGAAAAGGAACTAATTTCATCGATTAAGATGTCGATTAAGATTAGATGGAGTTTTGAGTTTTTAAACGAATACGTCTTTGGTTGATTTTCACTTCCAGAGCTCTGCTATTAAACATTTCACTTCACCAAACATTAAAGTTGTAATGTTTCATCTCCCTATGGCGTCAAAATAGACCATAAAAGACTGTCTGCTTATGGTAGTACTGTTTATGGCATCTCCCTCTCCAGAGTAGAAATGAGATCGCATTATTTTATTATTTGGTCAGGGGTAAATGTGAGACATAAACAGCCAGTAGAATAATGTAATGAATAATGTTCAGTACGCAACAGTAGAATAATGTAATGAATAATGTTCAGTACGCAACAGTAGAATAATGTAATGAATAATGTTCAGTACGCAACAGTAGAATAATGTAATGAATAATGTTCAGTACGCAACAGTAGAATAATGTAATGAATAATGTTCAGTACACAGCAGTAGAATAATGTAATGAATAATGTTCAGTACGCAACAGTAGAATAATGTAATGAATAATGTTCAGTACGCAACAGTAGAATAATGTAATGAATAATGTTCAGTACGCAGCAGTAGAATAATGTAATGAATAATGTTCAGTACGCAACAGTAGAATAATGTAATGAATAATGTTCAGTACGCAGCAGTAGAATAATGTAATGAATAATGTTCAGTACACAGCAGTAGAATAATGTCATGAATAATGTTCAGTACGCAACAGTAGAATAATGTAATGAATAATGTTCAGTACGCAACAGTAGAATAATGTAATGAATAATGTTCAGTATGCAACAACGCATCAGCAAGACAGATGCAGAGAGAAAGACAGAAAAACCATTAGTCCAAAGACAGACAGAACATTTTAACTATTAGGAATATCAATTGTTCAAGTCTAGTAGAGACAACTTCCCATCTAATAACACAGGAAATTGGCCAGTGTTGATTTTTCATTGTAACATTTCTAGTGTTGATTCAGGAGTTCAATTCACCCTGTAGAGTTAAATGAACAATCACTGGTGTAAAAATAACCTCCAGATTTGGTGTTAATAACAAGAGTTATTGTTTTACACTTTGGAGAGTAAAACAATCCCATTGAAGCCACGCCCTTCATTATCATATTGCCCAGCATGCAGGTAGATGTTGCAGGTAGATGTTTTAGGATTGTTTTAATATCTGTGTTTTTGCACGTACGTTGATTGATTGATTGATTAATCGTATGCTACACAAACATAAACAACATACATTTTTCTAAACTAATCCAATAAAGTTGTTAGATTTATTGCACCCGCTGCTGAATGCATAATCGTGGGCAAACTACATTGGGAGCAAACTACCTGCCCTCCAGGACACCTACAGCACCCAATGTCACAGGAAGGCCAAAAAGATCATCAAGAACAACAGCCACCTGAGCCACTGCCTGTTCACCCCGCTACCATCCAGAAGGCGAGGTCAATACAGGTGCATCAAAGCTCGGACGGGAGACTGAAAAACAGCTTCTATCTCAAGTCCATCAGACTGTAAAATAGCCATCACTAGGCCGCTTCCACCCGGTTACATAACCCTACACATTAGAGGCTGCTGCCCCATATACATAGACTTGAAATCACTGGCCACTTTAATAATGGAACACTAGTCACTTTAATCATGTTAACATATTTTTGCTTTACTCATCTCATATGTATATACTGTATTCTATTCTACTGTATTTTAGTCTATGCCACTCCGACATTGTTCATCCTAATATTGATATATTCCTTAATTCCCTTGTGTTACTTTTAGGTTGTGTCTATTGTGTGTATTGTTATGAATTGTTCGATTTTTCTGGAGCTAGGAACACAAGCATTTCACTACACCCGCAATAACATCTGCTAAACATGTGTATGTGACAAATAAAATTTGATTTGATTTTAAATTTGAAATGGTTGTTCCAGGATAAATGATTTAGGTGTTCTTATCAATTTACCTAACCCTGTCAGTCATTCTGAATGCAGGTTGCGGGTGAATAAAACTGTTCTAACTCTGGCTGGATTCCAATAGGAATTACACATTACTTTGCAAGCCTGTATAATGTAATTTGCAGGCCTGATGTGGCCTGTAACTAGGAGTTTCCTAACACAACTATCTTAGGGTAAACCTAGGCCATCAAAGTAATGCCTTGGGATGTTCTGTATGTATTGTCATAGAGTTTAATTTGAATGATAGCATTCGCATAGGTACTCACTATGTGAAAGCCACAGGTCTTGAAAAAGAAAGAATTCAATGAGCATGTCTCTGTCACTAACAAATACAGTCACGGGTGGTAACGCTACACTTCACTCAACAACAAAAAAAGCCACCCTGTATCACAACTGGCTGTGACTGGGAGTCCCATAGGGCGGTGCACAATTGGCCCCGCGTTGTTAGGGTTTGGCCGAGGTATGCCATCATTGTAAATAAGAATTTGTTCTTGCCTAGTTAAATAAAGGTTAAATACAAATAAATAAATAAAACTCTAGCCATTCTAATAGGATCCGCTCCATATGGGATCAGCTCCATCACACTGTTCCACTGATCTGATCTGCCAAGTACACCATCTGTATTGCTCTGCATCACACACACAACACGCACATACACACACTGAAATTGCTAAATTGCATCACTCTCCTCCGTCCTGAAAATGCCATCTGTCCCCTACTGTTCTTCCAATCCCTCCACATGGCTCCTGTTTTCCTCCTTAGTCCCCCTTTCGCTCCCCTCACCATTCCTCCTCTCTTCCTCCTCCCTCTCTCCTTCCCCAATCTGTATTTTAGGCATTTCCCTCCATCTTCTACCAGCCCTAAACTCCCAGGCGTGAATTGTTCCGTGTACAGCATGGTGTGGACAGACCAGCAGGAGGTATCTGTCTGTCTGTCTGTCTGTCTGTCTGTCTGTCTGTCTGTCTGTCTGTCTGTCTGTCTGTCTGTCTGTCATCACCTTCTCTTTTCATTCTCCTACCAGAGTGGTGCTGCCAGGAGCCAAAACTCATTCCTTCCACCCCGGGCAGCGCAGAGCTCCAACAACACAACAGACAGAACATGTTATAAAAGAATAAAGACAAGGTAAACAAAATGGATACTTAACTGTCTAACTTGAAACTTTATAGTGAAGATAAAGTCTCCGACCGTTCTCTCCCACCTAGGACTCATGGAGGGATAAGGTGTGATTTGAGACGGTTGTTGAGGCTCTTTCTTCCCTAATCTGGTCAGGTTTGTGGCTCTCTGGAGAGATAATGGAGAGATAATGGCACCACACAGACATCCCCCTCCCCACCACAGCAGCCTCATAGCGGCCTCGCATCTTACATTTTACATAAGATCCAGATCTAAGTCTGGTACGGAAAAGGTTTAGAACGTTTGGAACACGCTCCATTCCAGGTGGTTCTACCTGGATACTCCAACACACACACAACGTTTGGAACACGCTCCGCTCCACTCCACTCCAGGTGGTTCTACCTGGATACTCCAACACACACACAACGTTTGGAACACGCTCCGCTCCACTCCACTCCAGGTGGTTCTACCTGGATACTCCAGCACACACACAACGTGGCTACATAAAGTAACACAGTCACCTGGCTACATAAAGTAACAGTCACCTGGCTACATAAAGTAACAGTCACCTGGCTACATAAAGTAACACAGTCACCTGGCTACATAAAGTAACACAGTCACCTGGCTACATAAAGTAACCCAGTCACCTGGCTACATAAAGTAACAGTCACCTGGCTACATAAAGTAACACAGTCACCTGGCTACATAAAGTAACACAGTCACCTGGCTACATAAAGTAACACAGTCACCTGGCTACATAAAGTAACACAGTCACCTGGCTACATAAAGTAACAGTCACCTGGCTACATAAAGTAACACAGTCACCTGGCTACATAAAGTAACAGTCACCTGGCTACATAAAGTAACACAGTCACCTGGCTACATAAAGTAACACAGTCACCTGGCTACATAAAGTAACACAGTCACCTTGCTACATAAAGTAACACAGTCACCTGGCTACATAAAGTAACACAGTCACCTGGCTACATAAAGTAACACAGTCACCTGGCTACATAAAGTAACACAGTCACCTGGCTACATAAAGTAACACAGTCACCTGGCTACATAAAGTAACACAGTCACCTGGCTACATAAAGTAACACAGTCACCTGGCTACATAAAGTAACAGTCACCTGGCTACATAAAGTAACACAGTCACCTGGCTACATAAAGTAACACAGTCACCTGGCTACATAAAGTAACACAGTCACCTGGCTACATAAAGTAACACAGTCACCTGGCTACATAAAGTAACACAGTCACCTGGCTACATAAAGTAACAGTCACCTGGCTACATAAAGTAACACAGTCACCTGGCTACATAAAGTAACAGTCACCTGGCTACATAAAGTAACACAGTCACCTGGCTACATAAAGTAACACAGTCACCTGGCTACATAAAGTAACACAGTCACCTGGCTACATAAAGTAACACAGTCACCTGGCTACATAAAGTAACACAGTCACCTGGCTACATAAAGTAACACAGTCACCTGGCTACATAAAGTAACACAGTCACCTGGCTACATAAAGTAACACAGTCACCTGGCTACATAAAGTAACAGTCACCTGGCTACATAAAGTAACACAGTCACCTGGCTCCATAAAGTAACAGTCACCTGGCTACATAAAGTAACACAGTCACCTGGCTACATAAAGTAACAGTCACCTGGCTACATAAAGTAACAGTCACCTGGCTACATAAAGTAACAGTCACCTGGCTACATAAAGTAACACAGTCACCTGGCTACATAAAGTAACACAGTCACCTGGCTACATAAAGTAACACAGTCACCTGGCTACATAAAGTAACAGTCACCTGGCTACATAAAGTAACACAGTCACCTGGCTACATAAAGTAACACAGTCACCTGGCTACATAAAGTAACACAGTCACCTGGCTACATAAAGTAACACAGTCACCTGGCTGCATAAAGTAACACAGTCACCTGGCTACATAAAGTAACAGTCACCTGGCTACATAAAGTAACACAGTCACCTGGCTACATAAAGTAACAGTCACCTGGCTACATAAAGTAACACAGTCACCTGGCTACATAAAGTAACACAGTCACCTGGCTACATAAAGTAACAGTCACCTGGCTACATAAAGTAACACAGTCACCTGGCTACATAAAGTAACAGTCACCTGGCTACATAAAGTAACACAGTCACCTGGCTACATAAAGTAACAGTCACCTGGCTACATAAAGTAACAGTCACCTGGCTACATAAAGTAACACAGTCACCTGGCTACATAAAGTAACACAGTCACCTGGCTACATAAAGTAACACAGTCACCTGGCTACATAAAGTAACACAGTCACCTGGCTACATAAAGTAACACAGTCACCTGGCTACATAAAGTAACACAGTCACCTGGCTACATAAAGTAACACAGTCACCTGGCTACATAAAGTAACAGTCACCTGGCTACATAAAGTAACACAGTCACCTGGCTACATAAAGTAACAGTCACCTGGCTACATAAAGTAACACAGTCACCAGGCTACATAAAGTAACACAGTCACCTGGCTACATAAAGTAACACAGTCACCTGGCTACATAAAGTAACACAGTCACCTGGCTACATAAAGTAACACAGTCACCTGGCTACATAAAGTAACACAGTCACCTGGCTACATAAAGTAACACAGTCACCTGGCTACATAAAGTAACAGTCACCTGGCTGCATAAAGTAACAGTCACCTGGCTACATAAAGCACACGATCAACAAGAGATGTGTCTGGTTGGGCAGTAAATGCTCCTGATCCTGTCACAACGTAATGGAAGCATCGTTGCATCGGGTCATGGGAGGAACAACGGCACTCGTAAAAGCAACACGGAAGTAGATGAGATTTAATAACTCCAGACATACATACACAAGGACACACACACTCTCTCCACCATGTCAGGTCAAGGGACAACAGCAGTCGTAAAAGAGATGGGAGGTAGTATATTGTAATAACTATCAATAGTAAATCGAAACAGAACAACTTGTTACCTCACGCTGAAAGACGAGTAAGTCACTGTATCTCTCTCTCTCTCTCAAGGCCGTGGCAACAGCCATTACAATGTTGCGTTGTGTTCTACTGTTGGCAAATTGTAAAGAACGTGACGACACAGCTGTCTAGGTTTGGTCAAAGAGCTGTGTATCCTTAACAGGTCCCACCATCACTGACTTTCATTATATAACTTAGTGGTTAAACAGCTAAAGGCCTGATGCATGCTTTATGAAGAGAATGGATTTTAATTGTTGGGGGGGGTATTTAACCTCTGTTTAAGTAGGCAAGTCATTTAAGAGCAAATTCTTATTTACAATGACAGCCTACCCCGGCCAAGCCCTCCCCTAACACGGACAACTGTGAGCCGCCCTATGGGACTCCCGATGACGGCCAGTTGTGACACCGCCTGGGATTGAACCCAGGTCTGTGGTGACACCTCTAGTACTGCAATGCAGTGCATTAGAATGCTGCGCCACTCTGGATCACTAGGCAGACACACTAAGTAACTATAGGCAGACGTATACACTAAGTAACTATAGGCAGACGTACACACTCTAACTATAGGCAGACGTATACACTCTAACTATAGGCAGACGTATACACTCTAACTATAGGCAGACGTACACACTCTAACTATAGGCTGACGTAAACACTCTAACTATAGGCAGACGTATACAGTCTAAATATAGGCAGACGTACACAGTCTAACTATAGGCAGACGTATACACTCTAACTATAGGCAGACGTATACACTCTAACTATAGGCAGACGTATACACTCTAACTATAGGCAGACGTATACACTCTAACTATAGGCAGACGTACACACTCTAACTATAGGCAGACGTATACACTCTAACTATAGGCAGACGTATACACTCTAACTATAGGCAGACGTATACACTCTAACTACAGGCAGACGTATACACACTATAACTATAGGCAGACATATACACTCTAACTATAGGCAGACGTATACACTCTAACTATAGGCAGACGTATACACTCTAACTATAGGCAGACGTATACACTCTAACTATAGGCAGACGTATACACTCTAACTATAGGCAGACGTATACACTCTAACTATAGGCAGACGTATACACTCTAACTATAGGCAGACGTATACACTCTAACTATAGGCAGACGTATACACTCTAAGTAACTATAGGCAGACGAATACACTCTAACAATAGGCAGACGTATACATTCTAACTATAGGCAGACGTATACACTCTAACTATAGGCAGACGTATACACTCTAACTATAGGCAGACGTATACACTCTAACTATAGGCAGACGAATACACTCTAAGTAACTATAGGCAGACGTATACATTATAACTATAGGCAGACCTATACACTCTAAGTAACTATAGGCAGACGTATACACTCTAAGTAACTATACATTTCTGAAAATCGAAACATATTTTTTTTGTTATGGCATTTCTATCATTTCCAGACTGAATGGAAATGGGGTTACAGCCAAACTGGGGTTACAGCCAAACTGGGGTTACAGCCAAACTGGGGTTACAGCCAAACTGGGGTTACAGCCAAACTGGGGTTACAGCCAAACTGGGGTTACAGCCAAACTGACACATCTCAATTGTCATCAAGTAACGGAGAAGGTTTCAAGTAGCCTGTCAACTGTGTATTCTCTCTCTCTCTCTCTCTCTCTGTCTCTCTCTCTGTCTCTCTCTCTGTCTCTCTCTGTCTCTCTCTCTGTCTCTCTCTCTGTCTCTCTCTCTCTGTCTCTCTGTCTCTCTCTTTCACTGTTCTTCTCTTTCTCTCTGTTTATTTTGGCGACATTAGCCCTTATACCTTGATGAGTCCAGAGCTGGTGTTTTGTAAATGTTCTACAGTACACTACTGACATCCAGCCACTACCACTGCCTCCCATATATACTGACCAGAGAGATAGATCATCTGGTACAGTCCACTAGATGACCCAGTCTGGGCACATTCATCACATGATGCACACACACTCACACACACACACGATCATGCTCACACACACACGGGCCACATCCATCTCCCTAACTGACTCTGCAGGGGTTACACCAGGGGCAACTTGCTCATTACTCCTGAACGAGTGGCGTTAACAAAACACACACACACCGGTTTATCAGGACCACACACACAAACACAGACACACATGCATGCATGCACACACACATCACACACATACTGATTCATCAGGATGACACGCACACACACACAATACACACAACACATACACCGATTCATCAGGGTGGCTCACTTAGCCTTGTTAGGAGTATTGATTGTGGAGGTAGATCAGACACACGCTTTAGAGGAGAGGAGAGGAGAGGAGAGGAGAGGAGAGGAGAGGAGAGGAGAGGAGAGGAGAGGAGAGGAGAGGAGAGGAGAGGAGGGGAGGGGAGGGGAGGGGAGGAGTAGCAGGTAAATACACCCTAGGCACCATTCAATTCAAGTATTTTAAAACACACACACACCACAATCCAATTATTCAGTGGGCTATGGTTCTACCAACAAGCTGTAACCCCGGTTGATGTCTCCTCGGCCTCAGAATCCTCTAGAATAAACAACACAAGTTGAAAGACAACAAAGCAGTCCTCTCTTCTCTCTGTTCACCGCTTAATCAAACCCTGAATAATGTGGTCCCTTCTCCAGAAGTACTATTCAGGACTTAATGAAAGGGAAAGAACAGAAAGCTGTACAATGCAGCCAAGTCAGTATTGGGCGTCCATCCATGTCTGAGGACGTTGGGAGATGACGTGGAAACTAGGGGCTAGAGTGAGCGCTGTTACTTTCAAGTTGGTTTGGGCGTAAGCATCTGCCTCTGATTCCAAAGGATGCAAGTTTGAATCCAAAAACAGATGTTTTTTAGATCTTTGTTATAAGCCTATCCCAAACCTTAAACCTTACTTTAACCATTAGGAGTTAATGCCTAACCGTAACCTTAAACTCTTAGAAATTTGACGTTTGCAAGAACCTCTAAATTGTACTTTTGTGAAACATGGATGAACGTCTAATTTTGACGTGAGACTGTGAGAGCTAGTTGGAACAGTGTCTACGTCCCACGCTACTCTCTCTCTAACAGCAACTTGATATCATGCCATTAATAACATTGCTATTAAGATATTACTATGACAACCAACATGATCAACTGTAGCAGCATAACATATGATTTAAAACAGCAATCTACTGTCTTTCCTGCAGCCTCTCCTAAATCTGAATGCAGGACTTTGCCATTCACAGACACCAGAGCTCCTGACAAGACTTACAGTTGGACGCAGAGAGAGAGAGAGTGTGTGTGTGTGTGTGTGTGTGTGTGTGTGTGTGTGTGTGTGTGTGTGTGTGTGTGTGTGTGTGTGTGTGTGTGTGTGTGTGTGTGTGTGTGTGTGTGTGTGTGTGTGTGTGTGTGTGTGTGTGTGTGTGTGTGTGTGTGTTTCTGTGGGTGGGTGTTTTATAAGACAAAGTGTGAAAGGCTAGAGCAGAGCGACTCTCATGTACGGCCCGCTATTAAACATTTATAAAGCATAATTCTACCAGAGAGGAGCGGCGCTGTAACAAACGACACAGTTAAAAAGCCATAGAGGGAAATTGGAAGATGGGAGGGAAAGGAGATGAAGAGGAAAAAATAGATCTATTTAGGGAAGTGGAGGGAATAGGTGACCTCAGCTTGTAGCTCGCCTGCCGCTACGCTAACGAGGAGCGTATTAAGACTTGTTTTGGTCTCTCTCCCCCTTTCTCTCTATGTTTCTTCATCTCTCTCACCGGCTCTCTTTTCCTCTCTCTCTCATTCTCTCTCCCATCTCTTTGTCTCTGTTTTTCTTTCTTTTCCCCCTCTCTTTCTCCGTCTATCGCTCTCTATCCAGCTCTCCTTTCTCTCTCCATATATATATATTTCTACTTCTAGATTTTTTTATTTGTCTATAATTCTACCGAGTGTCCACATTCTGTCATGTCTGTGCTCTCTATTGCTCTCACAGTAATGAACTGATGTGACTCGTCTCCTCTCTTCTCTTCCTGACCCAGTAATAACATGAGACCGAGTGGAGATCTGTCGTTATCTGACAGAAGCATCATCGTTTATACTATCTGACAGGGGGCAGGGGGTCAGCTAGCGGAGGAGAAGGTGTGTGTGTGTGTGTGTGTGTGTGTGTGTGTGTGTGTGTGTGTGTGTGTGTGTGTGTGTGTGTGTGTGTGTGTGTGTGTGTGTGTGTGTGTGTGAGAAATTGATTGATGTTTTGAGGGAAAATGTTGCTGTCTGAAGAGATAGCATTGAATTGTACACAGCATCTCCTCTCACTCAGTTCTTGCAGGTGACTGTGACTGTGACCTCCTCCTCAGACATATTGGCAGTACACCTGGAACATTGTTCTGGGAATCAAAATCAAGGTCCCAGCTTTGAGAGAAGAAGTCTTGTCAGTCATATGCAGGAACCAACGTTAGTAATGAATCATGAATAATATACAGTACCAGTCAAAAGTTTGGACACACCTACTCATTCAAGGGTTTTTCTTTATCTTGACTATTTTCTACATTGTAGAATAATAGTGACTGTGCAAAGCTGACATCAAGGCAAAGGGTGGCTACTTTGAAGAATCTCAAATAAAATATATATTTTGTTTATATTTGTTTAACACTTTTTTGGTTACTCTTTCATAGTTTTGATATCTTCACTATTATTCTACAATGTAGAAAATAGGAAAAATAAAGAAAACCCCTGGAATGAGTAGGTTAATCCAAACTTTTGACTGGTATTGTAAATCATGCTTATATGACTTGTTTGTTTAGCAGTATATAAGGACTGAGGGGAAACGCCCTCGTCAGAGTTTTCATCAATCTTGGATTGAGTTTGTGAACCTCTGTAACGAATATCCTCCTCCTCTTCAACCGAAAAGGAGGAGTATTGAGGGAACCAAGGCGCAGCGGATTGTGAAGACATAATTTATTTAAGACACGACAAAATAACAAACACGACGTAGACAGAAAACGAACTATACTTGAATAAACTACAAAACAAATAAACGATGAAAACAGACCTAGACACGAACTTACATATAACTTGAAGAACGCACGAACAGGTACACGACTACAAACAAACGCTACAGTCCCATGTGGCGTAACATCACACAGACACAGGAGACAACCACCCACAAACAAACAGTGTGAATGCCCTACCTAAATATGACTCTTGATTAGAGGAAAATGCAAACCACCTGCCTCTAATCAAGAGCCATACCAGGCAAACCAAAACCAACATAGAAACGAATAACATAGACTGCCCACCCAAAACACATGCCCTGACCAAAACACATAAAAACTAACATAAATAGGTCAGGACTGTTACAGTACCCCCCCCCCCAAGGTGCGAACGCCGGGCGCACCAGCACAAAGTCCAGGGGAGGGTCCGGGTGGGCAGTTGACCACGGTGGTGGCTCCGGTTCAGGACGCTGTCCCCGCACCACCATAGTCACTCCTCTCTTCTTTCTACCCCTTCCACTGACCACCCAAACATTAGCTTCCCCTAAATAAACAGCTAGCACCGGGACAAAGGGCAGCACCGGGACAAGGGGTAGCACCGGGACAAGGGGCAGCACCAGAACAAGGGGCAGCACCAGGATAAGGACCATCACTGGAATAAGGGGCAGCACCGGGACAAGGGGCAGCACCGGGACAAGGGGCAGCACCGGGACAAGGGGCAGCACCGGGACAAGGGGCAGCACCGGGACAAGGGGCAGCACCGGGACAAGGGGCAGCACCGGGACAAGGGGCAGCACCGGGACAAGGGGCAACACCGGGACAAGGGGCAGATCCCGGCTGAAGGACTCTGGCAGGTCCTGTTTGGACGGCTCTGGCAGGTCCATGCTGGCTGACGGCTCTCGACGCTCATGGCAGGCCGACGGCTCTCGACGCTCATGGCAGGCTGACGGCTCTCGACGCTCATGGCAGGCTGACGGCTCTCGACGCTCATGGCGCTCTGACGGCTCTGGCTGCTCATGGCTCACTGACGGCTCTGGCTGCTCATGGCTCACTGACGGCTCTGGCTGCTCATGGCTCTCTGACGGCTCTGGCTGCTCATGGCTCGCTGGCGGCTCTGGCAGATCCTGTCTGGTTGGCGGCTCTGGCAGATCCTGTCTGGTTGGCGGCTCTGGCAGATCCTGTCTGGTTGGCGACTCTGGCAGATCCTGTCTGGTTGGCGGCTCTGGCAGATCCTGTCTGGTTGGCGGCTCTGGCAGATCCTGTCTGTCTGACGGCTCTAGCGGCTCCTGTCTGGCTGATGGCTCTAGCGGCTCCTGTCTGGCTGACGGCTCTGTAGGCACATGGCAGACGGGCGGCTTTGCAGGCTCATGGCAGACGGGCGGCTTTGCAGGCTCCTGGCAGACGGATGGCTCAGATGGCGCTGGGGAGACGGATGGCTCAGATGGCGCTGGGGAGACGGATGGCTCAGATGGCGCTGGGGCGACGGATGGCTCAGATGGCGCTGGAGAGACGGATGGCTCAGATGGCGCTGGGGAGACGGATGGCTCAGATGGCGCTGGGGAGACGGATGGCTCTGGCCGGATATGGCGCACTGTAGACCTGGTGCGTGGTGCCGGAACTGGAGGCACCGTGCTAATGACAAGCACCTTCCTACTAGTGCGGGGAGCAGGGACAGGGCACACTGTATTCACAAAGCCTACTCTATCCCTGATGCGTGGTACCGGCACTGGTGACGCCGGGCTGAGGACAAGCACATCAGGATTAGTAGGGGGAGAATATACAGTGTGTACAGGGCTCTGGAGACGCACTGGTAGCTTAGTGCGTGGGGCCGGAACTGGAGGCACCGGGCTAAATACACGCACCACAGGGAGAGTGCGTGGAGGAGGAACAGGGCTCAGGATACGCACTGGTAGCCTAGTGCATAGTGTAGACACTGTAGGTACTAGGCTGGGGCGGGGAGGTGGTGCCGGAAATACCGGACCGTGGAGGCGTACTGGCACTCTTGAGCATTGAGCTTGCCCAACCTTACCTGGTTGAATACTCCCGGTTGCCCGACCAGTGCGGGGAGGTGGAATAACCCGCACCGGCCTAAGTAGGCGAACCTGGGAAACCATGCGTAAGGCAGGTGCCATGTATGCCGGCCCGAGGAGACGCACTGGAGACCAGACGCGTTGAGCCGGCCTCATGACACCTGGCTCAATGCCCAATCTAGCCCTCCCAGTGCGGGGAGGTGGAATAACCCGCACTGGGCTATGCACTCGTACAGGAGACACCGTGCGCTCTACTGCGTAACACGGCGCCTGCCCGTACTCCCGCTCTCCACGGTAAGCCTGGGAAGTGGGCGCAGGTCTCCTACCTGCCCTTGGCCCACTACCCTTTAGCCCCCCCCCCAAGAAATTTTTGGGAGTTACTCACGGGCTTTTTCGGCTTCCGTGCCAGACGCGTTCCCTCATAGCTCCGGTTCCTCTCTCCGGTAGCCTCCGCTCTCCTCAGTGCCTCCAGCTGTTCCCATGGGAGGCGATCTCTACCAGCTAGGATCTCCTCCCATGTGTAGACACCCTTTCCATCCAGAACATCGTCCCATGTCCATTGCTCCTTCTTTTCCTGTCCCTTTCTCCTTTGACTCCGCTGCTTGGCTCTGGAGAGGTGGGTGGTTCTGTAACGAATATCCTCCTCCTCTTCAACCGAAAAGGAGGAGTATTGAGGGAACCAAGGCGCAGCGGATTGTGAAGACATAATTTATTTAAGACACGACAAAATAACAAACACGACGTAGACAGAAAACGAACTATACTTGAATAAACTACAAAACAAATAAACGATGAAAACAGACCTAGACACGAACTTACATATAACTTGAAGAACGCACGAACAGGTACACGACTACAAACAAACGCTACAGTCCCATGTGGCGTAACATCACACAGACACAGGAGACAACCACCCACAAACAAACAGTGTGAATGCCCTACCTAAATATGACTCTTGATTAGAGGAAAATGCAAACCACCTGCCTCTAATCAAGAGCCATACCAGGCAAACCAAAACCAACATAGAAACGAATAACATAGACTGCCCACCCAAAACACATGCCCTGACCAAAACACATAAAAACTAACATAAATAGGTCAGGACTGTTACAACCTCTCCAGCAGTGATAATAAAGATGGATTCATTTACTTTGAGTTTGAGTCCTTAGTGGTGAATTTCCACGACAATTCTGGTGTCACAAACTATATGTTTGATTTCTCAACGTGATCCGTCAGTGAAGGTCTGAGAGGGAACACCGGTGGCGCATGCTTGGGAATACGCAAAGGGAAATTCCCTTCTCACTAAAAGAGGACGAGGATCCGCCCGTAAAAGACCTTCACTGTGGGATGCATCTGGGAGGAAACACAACGTCTACAAAACCTAGAAGGACAACTCAACTGATTTCTGTAAGTCAATATAAATTAATTTGTATAAAAAAATACATATATATACACTGCTCAAAAAAATAAAGGGAACACTTAAACAACACAATGTAA
Organism: Salvelinus fontinalis; assembly: GCF_029448725.1. Classification (NCBI taxonomy): domain Eukaryota; kingdom Metazoa; phylum Chordata; class Actinopteri; order Salmoniformes; family Salmonidae; genus Salvelinus; species Salvelinus fontinalis. The sequence goes on from NC_074693.1 coordinate 16,209,508, forward strand.
CTCCAAGTCAATCACACTTCTGTGAAATCAAACTGTCCACTTAGGAAGCAACACTGATTGACAATAAATTTCACATGCTGTTGTGCAAAAGGAATAGACAACAGGTGGAAATTATAGGCAATTAGCTAGACACCCCCAATAAAGGAGTGGTTCTGCAGGTGGTGACCACAGACCACTTCTCAGTTCCTATGCTTCCTGGCTGATGTTTTGGTCACTTTTGAATGCTGGCGGTGCTTTCACTCTAGTGGTAGCATGAGACGGAGTCTACAACCCACACAAGTGGCTCAGGTAGTGCAGCTCATCCAGGATGGCACATCAATGCGAGCTGTGGCAAGAAGGTTTGCTGTGTCTGTCAGCGTAGTGCCCAGAGCATGGAGGCGCTACCAGGAGACAGGCCAGTACATCAGGAGACGTGGAGGAGGCCGTAGGAGGGCAACAACCCAGCAGCAGGACCGCTACCTCCGCCTTTGTGCAAAGAGGAGCACTGCCAGAGCCCTGCAAAATGACCTCCAGCAGGCCACAAATGTGCATGTGTCTGCTCAAACGGTCAGAAACAGACTCCATGAGGGTGGTATGAGGGCCCGACGTCCACAGGTGGGGGTTGCGCTTACAGCCCAACACCGTGCAGGACATTTGGCATTTGCCAGAGAACACCAAGATTGGCAAATTCGCCACTGGCGCCCTGTGCTCTTCAGATAAAAGCAGGTTCACACTGAGCACATGTGACAGACGTGACAGAGTCTGGAGACGCCGTGGAGAACGTTCTGCTGCCTGCAACATCCTCCAGCATGACCGGTTTGGCGGTGGGTCAGTCATGGTGTGGGGTGGCATTTCTTTGGGGGGGCCGCACAGCCCTCCATGTGCTCGCCAGAGGTAGCCTGACTGCCATTAGGTACCGAGATGAGATCCTCAGACCCCTTGTGAGACCATATGCTGGTGCGGTTGGCCCTGGGTTCCTCCTAATGCAAGACAATGCTAGACCTCATGTGGCTGGAGTGTGTCAGCAGTTCCTGCAAGAGGAAGGCATTGATGCTATGGACTGGCCCGCCCGTTCCCCAGACCTGAATCCAATTGAGCACATCTGGGACATCATGTCTCACTCCATCCACCAACGCCACGTTGCACCACAGACTGTCCAGGAGTTGGCGGATGCTTTAGTCCAGGTCTGGGAGGAGATCCCTCAGGAGACCATCCGCCACCTCATCAGGAGCATGCCCAGGCGTTGTAGGGAGGTCATACAGGCACGTGGAGGCCACACACACTACTGAGCCTCATTTTGACTTGTTTTAAGGACATTACATCAAAGTTGGATCAGCCTGTAGTGTGGTTTTCCACTTTAATTTTGAGTGTGACTCCAAATCCAGACCTCCATGGGTTGATAAATTTGATTTCCATTGATAATTTTTGTGTGATTTTGTTGTCAGCACATTCAACTATGTAAAGAAAAAAGTATTTAATAAGAATATTTCATTCATTCAGATCTAGGATGTGTTATTTTAGTGTTCCCTTTATTTTTTTGAGCAGTGTATATATACAGTGGGGAGAACAAGTATTTGATACACTGCCGATTTTGCTGGTTTTCCTACTTACAAAGCATGTAGAGGTCTGTAATTTTTATCATAGGTACACTTCAACTGTGAGAGACGGCATCTAAAACAAAAATCCAGAAAGTCACATTGTATGATTTTTAAGTAATTAATATGCATTTTAACTTCTCTTGGATAGGTGGCAGCAAATTCACTATTGGATAAATAGCGTGCCCAATTTCAACTTCATTCTACTCATCCCCAGAATATAAGATATGCATATTATTAGTAGATTTGGATAGAAAACACTCTGAAGTTTCTAAAACTGTTTGAATCATGTCTGTAAGTATAACAGAACTTATGTAGCAGGCAAAACCCCGAGGACTAACCATGAATTGTTTTTTGTTTTTAAGTCACTGTCTGTTCAATGAGATTTCATTGGAATAGTGGATTTCTAATTACCCTGTTTTCAGTTCCTACCGCTTCCACTGGATGTCACCAGTCTTTGGAAATAGGTTGAGGTTATTCCATTGTGCAATGAAGAAGTGAGGCCACCTGGAAACAGTGTAACATCATGTGTACTGTTTGAGAGTTGCGCAAGACTAGAAAAGTAGCGTTAGTTTGTTTATCTCCTGTATTGAAAACAGATAGACCCGTCTTCTATTTGATCGATTATTAACGTTTGCAAATAGCTTAAGTTGTATTACAAAAGTATTTTGAAATGTTTTGGCAAAGTTTAGAGGTAATTTTTGAGATATTTTGTAGTGACTTTGCGCAAATTGGAAGCTGTTTTTTTCTGGATCAACCGCGCCAAATAAATGGACAATTTGGATATACATGGACGGAATTAATCGAACAAAAGGACCATTTGTGATGTTTATGGGACATATTGGAGTGCCAACAAAAGAATCTTGTCAAAGGTAAGGTATGATTTATATTTTATGTCTGCATTTTGTGTTGTGCCTGCAGTGTTGAAATATGCTACACTCTCTTTGTTTACTGTTTTGCTATCATCAGATAATAGCATCTTATGCTTTCGCCGAAAAGCCTTTTTGAAATCTGACACGGTGGCTGGATTCACAACGAGAGTAGCTTTAATTTGGTATCTTACATGTGTGATTTAATGAAAGTTTGATTTTATATTAAAAAAAAATATTTGGCACTCTACATTTTCCCTGGCTATTGGCCAAGTGGGACGGTAGCGTCCCACATATCCTAGAGAAACTATGATAAAAATTACAGACCTCTACATGCTTTGTAAGTATCCTGTTCCAAGATGGCGTAGCAGTCGGACGTGTGTTTGTCTTGTCCCGTCTCGTCTTGTCCCGCGTAAATAGTCCTCGTATTTTTTGTATACATTTCGTATATATTTTAATTTCACTTTCCATCTAGGAACTGAATATACATTCCCGCAACCCGCCTCACCCAATGTGGTACGGATCTGCTATTTTTTTATACTTTAGAACCGTAACCCCAATCAGAAGCTAGCCAGATAACTAGCTAGTAGTCAGTTAGCCACTGCTGCGGTCTTCACCCTTAACTCGGACACCAGCCAGCTTCAGCTCGGGCCAATACCTGCCAGTCTGCAGGCGCGATATCAACCCAGAGCATATAGGACTGCTTTTTCTCTACCACATCACCGGATTCCTGACGCAAGCTCTGGACAATTACACCGGTTACATCGTAGCTAGCTAGCTACAACCGAGTGGCTACTACTGGCTAACACCTCTGTCCCGAAACAAGCACCAGTTAGCCTTGAGCTAGCCTCGAGCTAGGCCCATCTGCCGGCTAGCCGAAGAGGTCTACCAGCGAATTCTTGGGCTACAATACCTCTTTTGCCAATTGGACTGGACCCTTTATTGCCGACACGGAGCCCCGCCGATCCATCACGACTGGTCTGCCGACGTAATTGTCCGAGGTGGTTTCAACAGGCTTTTCCATTGCGACGTTTCTGAATACCCATCTGCTAATTATTAGCTGTCTTATCGGCTGCTATCTAAATAAGTACACCGGACAATTTTTTTTTTCTTTTTTTTCTTGGGTCACTATATCTATTTTTCCAATTGGATCGATCCCCTCTACCACACGGAACCCCACTAATCTACCGACATAAACGAACGAGGTGACAAAAAAAATATATATATATGTATTTTTTTTTTTTAAACAGACCTCCATCCTATGTTATCTTGCTACCGATAGCCAGCTACCCGGCCAGCTGTCTGGATCGCCGTGACCCCAACCAACCTCTACTCACTGGACCCTTATGATCACTCGATTAAGCATGCCTCTCCTTAATGTAAATATGCCTTGTCCACTGCTGTTCTGGTTAGTGTTTATTGGCTTATTTCACTGTAGAGCCTCTAGCCCTGCTCACTATATATCCAACCTCTCAGTTCCACCACCCACATATGCGATGACATCACCTGGTTTCAATGATGTTTCTAGAGACAATATCTCTCTCATCATCACTCATTACCTAGGTTTACCTCCACTGTATTCACATCCTACCATACCTTTGTCTGTACATTATTCCTTGAAGCTATTTTATCGCCCCCAGAAACTTCCTTTTACTCTCTGTTCTAGACGTTCTAAACGACCAATTCTCATAGCTTTTAGCCGTACCCTTATCCTACTCCTCCTCTGTTCCTCTGGTGATGTAGAGGTGAATCCAGGCCCTGCAGTACCTAGCTCCACTCCTATTCCCCAGGCGCTCTCTTTTGATGACTTCTGTAACCGTAATAGCCTTGGTTTCATGCATGTTAACATTAGAAGCCTCCTCCCTAAGTTTGTTTTGTTCACTGCTTTAGCACACTCCGCCAACCCAGATGTTTTAGCCGTGTCTGAATCCTGGCTTAGGAAGACCACCAAAAATTCTGACATTTTCATCCCTAACTACAAGATTTTCAGACAAGATAGAACGGCCAAAGGGGGCGGTGTTGCAATCTACTGCAAGGATTGCCTGCAGAGTTCTGTTTTACTATCCAGGTCTGTTCCCAAACAATTTGAACTTCTACTTTTAAAAATCCACCTCTCTAAAAACAAGTCTCTCACTGTTGCCGCCTGCTATAGACCACCCTCTGCCCCCAGCTGTGCTCTGGACACCATATGTGAACTGATTGCCCCCCATCTATCTTCAGAGCTTGTGCTGCTAGGCGACCTAAATTGGAACATGCTTAACACCCCAGCCATCCTACAATCTAAGCTTGATGCCCTCAATCTCACACAAATTATCAATGAACCTACCAGGTATCACCCCAATTCCGTAAACACGGGTACCCTCATAGACATCATCCTAACCAACTTGCCCTCCAAATACACCTCTGCTGTTTTCAACCAAGATCTCAGCGATCACTGCCTCATTGCCTGTATCCGTAATGGGTCAGCGATCAAACGACCTCCACTCATCACTGTCAAACGCTCCCTGAAACACTTCAGCGAGCAGGTCTTTCTAATCGACCTGGCCGAGGTATCCTGGAAGGATATTGATCTCATCCCGTCAGTAGAGGATGCCTGGATATTTTTTTTAAATGCCTTCCTCACCATCTTGAATAAGCATGCCCCATTCAAGAAATTTAGAACCAGGAACAGATATAGCCCTTGGTTCTCTCCTGACCTGACTGCCCTTAACCAACAGAAAAACATCCTATGGCGTTCTGCATTAGCATCGAACAGCCCCCGTGATATGCAACTTTTCAGGGAAGCTAGAAACCAGTATACACAGGCAGTTAGAAAAGCCAAGGCTAGCTTTTTCAAGCAGAAATTTGCTTCCTGCAACACAAACTCAAAAAAGTTCTGGGACGCTGTAAAGTCCATGGAGAATAAGAACACCTCCACCCAGCTTCCAACTGCACTGAAGATAGGAAACACTGTCACCACCGACAAATCCACTATAATTGAGAATTTCAACAAGCATTTTTCTACGGCTGGTCATGCTTTCCACCTGGCTACCCCTACCCCGGTCAACAGCACTGGCCTCCCCTCTGCTACTCGCCCACGCCTTCCCCATTTCTCTTTCTCCCAAATACAGTCAGCTGATGTTCTGAAAGAGCTGCAAAATCTGGACCCTTACAAATCAGCCGGGCTAGATAATCTGGACCCTTTCTTTCTAAAACTATCTGCTGAAATTGTTGCCACCCCTATTACCATCTCGTCTGAGATTCCCAAAGATTGGAAAGCAGCTGCGGTTATCCCCATCTTCAAAGGGGGGGACATTCTTGACTCAAACAGCTACAGACCTATATCTATCCTACCCTGCCTTTCTAAGGTCTTCGAAAGCCAAGTCAACAAACAGATTACCGACCATCTCGAATCCCACCATACCTTCTCCGCTATGCAATCTGGTTTCAGAGCTGGTCATGGGTGCACCTCAGCCATGCTCAAGGCCATAAACGATATCTTAACCGCTATCGATAGGAAACAGTACTGTGCAGCCATATTCATTGACCTGGCCAAGGCTTTTGACTCTGTCAATCACCACATCCTCATCGGCAGACTCGACAGCCTTGGTTTCTCTATTGATTGCCTCGCCTGGTTCACCAACTACATCTCTGATCGAGTTCAGTGTGTCAAATCGGAGGGTCTGCTGTCCGGACCTCTGGCAGTCTCTATGGGGGTGCCACAGGGTTCAATTCTTGGACCGACTCTCTTCTCTGTATACATCAATGATGTCGCTCTTGCTGCTGGTGAGTCTCTGATCCACCTCTACGCAGACGACACTATTCTGTATACTTCTGGCCCTTCTTTTGACACTGTGTTAACAACCCTCCAGGCGAGCTTCAATGCCATACAACTCTCCTTCCGTGGCCTCCAATTGCTCTTAAATACAAGTAAAACTAAATGCATGCTCTTCAACCGATCGCTGCCTGCACCTGCCCGCCTGTCCAACATCACTACTCTGGACGGCTCTGACTTAGAATATGTGGACAACTACAAATACCTAGGTGTCTGGTTAGACTGTAAACTCTCCTTCCAGACTCACATCAAGCATCTCCAATCCAAAGTTAAATCTAGAATCGGCTTCCTATTCCGCAACAAAGCATCCTTCACTCATGCTGCCAAACATACCCTTGTAAAACTGACCATCCTACCAATCCTCGACTTCGGTGATGTCATTTACAAAATAGCCTCCAAAACCCTACTCAATAAATTGGATGCAGTCTATCACAGTGCCATCCGTTTTGTCACCAAAGCCCCATATACTACCCACCACTGCGACCTGTACGCTCTCGTTGGCTGGCCCTCGCTTCACACTCGTCGCCAAACCCACTGGCTCCAGGTCATCTACAAGACCCTGCTAGGTAAAGTCCCCCCTTATCTCAGCTCGCTGGTCACCATAGCAACGCCCACCCGTAGCACGCGCTCCAGCAGGTATATCTCTCTGGTCACCCCCAAAACCAATTCTTCCTTTGGCCGCCTCTCCTTCCAGTTCTCTGCTGCCAATGACTGGAACGAACTACAAAAATCTCTGAAACTGGAAACACTTATCTCCCTCACTAGCTTTAAACACCAGCTGTCAGAGCAGCTCATAGATTACTGCACCTGTACATAGCCCATCTATAATTTAGCCCAACAACTACCTCTTTACCTACTGTGTTTATTTATTTTGCTCCTTTGCACCCCATTATTTCTATCTCTACTTTGCACCTTCTTCCACTGCAAACCAACCATTCCAGTGTTTTTTTTACTTGCTATATTGTATTTACTTCGCCACCATGGCCTTTTTTATATTTTTATTTATTAATATATTTTATTTGCCTTCACCTCCCCTATCTCACCTCACTTGCTCACATTGTATATAGACTTATTTTTCACTGTATTATTGACTGTATGTTTGTTCTTGTCATGTTTTGTCATTGATTATCATATCTTGTCCCTGTGCTTCCCTTCTATTCGTTTCCCTCTGCTGGTCTTATTTGGTTCTTTCCCTCTTTCTATCCCTCTCTCTCCCCCTCCCTCTCTCCCTCTCTCGCTCTCTCTCTCTATCGTTCCGTTCCTGCTCCCAGCTGTTCCTCATTCTCCTAACTACCTCATTTACTCTTTCACACCTGTCCCCTATTTTGCCCTCTGATTAGAGTCCCTATTTCTCCCTCTGTTTTCCGCTTCTGTCCTTGTCGGATCCTTGTTTGATGTTTGCTGTTCTGTGTCCTTGTTCCGCCCTGTCGTGTTTTTGCCTTCTTCAGATGCTGCGTGTGAGCAGGTGTCTATGTCAGCTACGGCCTGTGCCTTCCCGAAGCGACCTGCAGTCTGTGGTCGCGTCTCCAGTCGTTCCTCTCTACTGACGAGAGGATTTCAGTTTTCCTGTTTTGTATTTACCTAAGATATATCCAGGAGTATCGTTTTTGTTTAAGACTGGAATAAAGACTCTGTTTCTGTTAAGTCGCTTTTGGGTCCTCATTCACCAGCATAACAGTTCTACTCCATGTGTAACTATGTGTTGTTGTATGTGTCGAACTGCTTTGCTTTATCTTGGCCAGGTCGCAATTGTAAATGAGAACGTGTTCTCAATTTGCCTACCTGGTTAAATAAAGGTGAAATAAAAATAAATAAATAAAGTAGGAAAACCAGCAAAATCGGCAGTGTATCAAATACTTGTTCTCCCCACTGAATATATAAAATATATTTTATATATATATATATATATATATAATAAAACCAATAAAACTAAACCAACAATAGTCGTAAGAGAAGGCTATAGCTAGTCTTAGGAGAAGGCTAGAGTGTGGGCAGGAAAAAGCCCAGACAACCACTCACAACCCACAATGACAAAACAGGCTACCTAAATATGGTTCCCAATCAGAGACAACGACTAACACCTGCCTCTGATTAAGAACCATATTTAGGTAGCCTGTTTTGTCATTGTGGGTTGTGAGTGATTGTCTATGTTATGTTGCATGTTAGCACAGTGTTTATATAGCGGTCACGTTCGTCTTATTCGTTTTGTTGTTTAAAGTGTTCTTCATTAAATATAGAAGAATGTATTCAAACCACGCTACGCTTTGGTGCTCATCTCTTCCACATTATGACGATCGTGACAGATAGTGATTTATTGATACAAATGGTGCGTGCAGGCAGTCAATCACGCCACCTCTCACTCCCACTCTGAGCCATTCAGTGTTGTTGTTTATGTATGTAGCTAGTGAGCTAAGCTGTAGCATTAGCAATGTCTTTCAAAAGGAGACAACTCACAAATGCAGAAATTCTGGAGATTTAAAAAAAAATCTGACAATGAGTCTGAAAGTCAGGAATCAGATTCTGACAATGACAGTGAGGAGCTGCCCCCCAGCCATTGAGAACCCTGAATCTGAGGACACCTTGTCCATTGACAAAGTCCTAGTCCCCTTTGAAGATGCTGGTGGTGATGGAGGCAGACCGACAGTGGATGAAGTACAGGAGTTCTGTGGTAGCTGGAAGGCTGCCAGCCATTTCACCCCTCCTGGCCCTGCGGTTTCACCTCTCCTGGCCCTGCTGTTTGCTTTGATGAGTCCCAGTCTGGAGTGCAACTGCCCTTGTCATTTCCATCTGAGGTAGAGTGCTTCAAGTTGTTTCTGACAGAGGAGCTGGTGGGAGACATAACAGAGACCAGCTATGCATTGGAGCTACAGGAGAAGAGAGAGCCAGGAGTGTGGGAGGGGGGTCAACCACAATTAGTGAAATGTATACCTTCCTGGTGACAGTCCTTCTCATGGGGATAGTAAAGAAGAACTCCATAAGAGAATACTGGAGCACAGATCCTATGTTTACAACTCCCTTCTTTGCCATCCTCTTTTCCCAAGACTGCTTCCTAGTTCTGCTGCAATGACTGTGTTTCATCAACAATGCTACTGCCATCCTAAATGACCTGTTACACCAAATAAGAAATGTCATCAGCTGGCAGTAAAGTGGCATGACAAACGAGACGTTCATGTCCTCTCCACTGTTCATACAGCAACCATGTCGGCCACATGGAAGGTGGACAACCTGACGGGAGAGAAAAATCAAACCAGACTGCATGCTTGACTATAACCTCAAAATGGGGGCAGTGGATAAGGCGGACATGATAAACAGCTTTGTGGAATGGACTCAGAAAACAACCAAGTGGTATAAGAAGATATATTTATATTTTTCCAGGGTAGCTTCAAAATACAACAAGCCAATACTTCTGACGAAATTAGCATTGTTTTCCAGAGCTAATAGAAGAATGTAGCTAGCTAAATAAGCACGATTGAATATAACACCATAAAGGTCATGAAATGAGTAACGTTACCTCATGTGTCCACTGTTATAAGGAATATACACAAATATGTTATGCTCCATACACACAGTGAGCTACAGTAGAAACGGTATAACACGACATACAGAAACTATTATAACGTAATTAGGCACTTACTCTGATAGAAACGCAGTCTGGATTTGAACATGGGTGTCTGTAGTGACGACTCTAGCACTGAGACACTGTGCCTTAGACAGCTGTGTCACCTGGGAGTCATAAGGCCAGGGTAGCTTCAAAATACAACACATGCTAATACTTCTCTGACGTAAATAGCATTGTTTTCCAGAGCAAATAGAAGAATGTAACTAGCTACCTAAGCATTGAGTATAACACCATAAAGGTTATAAAACGAGTAACGTTACCTCGCGTGTCCGCGGTTATAAGGAATGTACACAAAAATATTATGCTACAGTAGAAACGACATGACACGACATGCAGAAACTATTATAACGTATTAAGGCACTTACTTAGATAGAAACACACACATTTACAAAGTTATTATTGGTAAACAACTTTGACTGCGATGCAGGCAACAGACGGAAAATTTGAACACGTGTGTGCCACGTTCCTGACCTGTTTTCTGTTGTTTTGTATGTGTTTAGTTGGTCAGGATGTGAGCTGGGTGGGAATTCTATGTTGTGTGTCTAGTTTGTCTGTTTCTATGTCAGCCTAGTGTGGGTTCTCAATCAGAGACAGATGGTAGTCGTTGTCTCTGATTGAGACTCATATATAGGAGGCTTGTTTTGTGTTGGGATTTTGTGGGTGTTTGTTACCTGTCTCTGTGTTTGTGTTCTGCACCAGATAGGTCTGTATCGGTTTTGCACATTTGTTATTTTGTATGTTGTTTGTAGTGTTTCACTTGTTCTTGTATTAAACATGTTTAACACTAGCCGCGCTGCACTTTGGTCCTCTCCTTCACCCCTGGAAGAAAACCTTTACAGTGTGTGCAAGATGGGAGATGAGCAAATGTCTGCAGAAACTGCACAAACAATTGGGAAAGTTTTGGGGAATTTTGTCCGGGTCAAAAAAACTAATAGATCCGCAAAAGTAAAAATGACTACTTTTATATGAATGAATGAGGCGGAAGACACCTCAATTCAAACTGCTCTTAGAAAATAATTAGAAATTGACTAATTGAAAACAGCCAATAAATAAAAACAGGCTGCATGCTTTGGTTTGAGGGCAGAGCGGATTAAATGTATTGTTATGTAACAATCACATTCTGGAATGGAGAGAACGTTCTAATATCACGTGCATTAAAAAAAAATCACACTGGGGCGACCATTAGAGATATTTGGAACTCAAGCATGAAAGGGTTAAAAAGGAAGGTCCTCCCCTTCTGAATTGGTCAAAGTATTTTATCATTTCGGTGCAATAAACATGAATCTCAAAATAATAGACATTTAATGAGTGCAAAGCAGAAAATGAATATCCAACAGAAATTGGTAATAAATAGAATAACATTGTTAGGGTAAACTAAAATGCAAACTATTTGTTCCAATAATGAGAAAGTTATCATGTTTGTTTGTTTGTTTGTTATTAAACCTTACAATAGGGGTAAAAGCAGAATATTGTTTGAGAGTGATCTGTGTGTACTAGCAGTAGTGAATGAGAATATTTGTCCTATTGGATCGAGTAGAGGGGTCCTAGTTGAAGGGAACCAATATGGAGACTAGTGAAAGTAACAAAGCCAGTAACATGGAAAGATTCATGCTCTCATGATCTATCAGTTGATGTCAAATGTTTCTTACCCTTTTTCCTCCCCAATTGGTAGTTACAGTCTTGTCCCATCGCTGCAACTCCAGTACGGACTCAGGAAAGGTGAAGGTCGAGAGCCATGCATCCTCCGAAACACGACCCTGTCAAGCCGCACTGCTTCTTGACACAATGTTCACTTAACCCGGAAGCCAGCCGCACCAATGTTTTGGAGGAAAAACTGTACAACTGAAGTCAGTGTGCAGGCACCCGGCCCTCCACGAGGAGTTGCTAGAGCGCAATGGGACAAGGACATCCCGGCCGGCCAAACCCTCCACTAACCCGGATGACGCTGGGCCAATTGTGCGCTGCCTCACAGGTCTCCTCGTTTCAGCTGGTTGCGACACAGCCTGGGATCAAACCCAGGTCTGTAATGACGCTTCTAGCACTGTGATGCAGTGCCTTAGACCGCAAATTTAATGAGTGTTGACAGTATGTGAATAGTAATTTTAGTGGCTTTCAGATAGCACTCTAATAACGCAACATCTTAGTAAATTGATTGAGCCTTGGGACTGATATTATATTAGAGGCTGCCTGGTGTTTGGGTTAAAGATAAGCTTACTGTGGACCGATAGATAAGCCACCAGTGAAAGTGAGCGGTACTCACTGAACTCAGGCTGTAAGCAACACAGTGGGAACATTTGGGAGAGAGGCATCAATAATTGAATAAGACACGTTTTTGACCATTTCCAATTATTATTTCTCAATTCTATAGTATAAATATTATTGTGATTTAAATAAGAAGGTAATGTCATCTAAAACAATAATCTGTTTCCATTATGTGGAAACCTGTCCAAAATTGAAGTAGATCCAAGTAAATGTTTTTGGTACTGAATATTGAGCTGATAAGCCAGCACCAACTTTTTGAAGGCCCTAGCAAATTTGTTAAACAACATGTTTGATATTTAGACTAGTTGATGTCCCAGAGACAGTTAGTACAGAACAGGTCAATGCAACCCGATTGTGGTAAGAGCTATGGAAACAATGGTTTAACCTTGAGAGATTTATTTACCTCTTGGTCTACAGATACCTTGTGTATACTGTATGTGTGTATTTTTGGTTCGATTCACTCCCGTTGATAGAAGTATAAGCTTGCCTGTAGATTTTAGCATTATTATGATGATAGTATTTCCATAAATGAAATTGTGTAATGAAGCGTGTGTGTAACTGTATGACTTACTAGTTAGCTTGTACAACTCAGAATTAAGGGATTGAAAGGATAGTGTATGGTTTTATGTGTTGATTTCGCTTACTTTAATATAAGTATAGAACCTCCATTGATAGTTTAAGATATAATCTAATGACTACCTTAACATGTTACAATAATTATCACAGAGTGATAAAAGGAAGGAATGGGAGGGGAAATGTTGTTGTCTGAAGAGATAGCATTGAATTGTAAACAGCATCTTCTCTCACTCTATCTTGGTTCGTGCAGATGACTGTGACCTCCTCAGTCCAGACCAGTTGGTAGTATGCCCAGAACATTGTTCTGAAAACCGAAAGGATGATCTCAGGTTCAAGGTCCCAGCTTTGAGAGAAGAATCCTCATCGGTCACATGCAGGAACCAACTTTAATAATGAATTATGAATTATGTAAATCAGGCTTATATGACTTGTTTGTGTAGCAGTATATAAGGACTGAGAGGGAACGCCCTTTTCAGAGTTTTCATCAAGCTTGGATTGAGTTTGTGAACCTCTCCAGCAGTGATAATAAAGATTGATTAATTTACATTGAGTTTAGAGAGTCCTTAGTGGTGAATTTCCACGACAATGTCATTGAAACAAATAAGTCTGTGTGTTTTGAACGAGACAGTCTTTATAATTCAAGTAGAGACAACATTATAACACACACACACTTTGTGATAGCATTATTACCATACTAAGCACTGTTATCAGATACCCTTATGAATACTAAACGTCTATTTGCCTTCAGAGGAGGATCAGGGAGAAAATCAATATGACAAATATTTACCCAGAATGCATCGATATGAGTTGGAGAAGAACTTAGTTTGATTTAAGTAAAGTCACTGTTTCTCTTACTCAGCCGAAAATACAGAACCTTCAAGGTAAATCAAAGATACTTTCTTGGCCATCAATATATATATATATATATATATATATATATATATATATATATATATATATATATATATATATATATATATATATATATACACACACACACACACACACACACACACACACACACACACACACACACACACACACACACACACACACACACACACACACACACACACACACACACACACACACACACACACACACACACATCCTCTGTATCAGTCAAGGATGGATGACCCTAAGGTTTAAATTAGGTTTCTATAGAAACAGGATCAGTTGCTGGTCTTATCTTGGACAGGGGCTGGCATTGTGGATGACATTGGGGATGGAATTGTGGATGGTATTGTGGATGGTATTGGGACTGGTATTGTGGATGGTATTGTGGATGGTATTGGGACAGGTATTGTGGATGGTATTGTGGATGGTATTGTTGATGGCATTGGGGCTGGTATTGTGGATGGTATTGTGGATGGTATTGTGGATGGTATTGGGACTGGTATTGTGGATGGTATTGTGGATGGTATTGTTGATGGCATTGGGGCTGGTATTGTGGATGGTATTGTGGATGGTATTGTGGATGGTATTGTGGATTGTATTGGGGATGGTATTGTGGATGGTATTGGGGGTGGTATTGTGGATGGTATTGGGGATGGTATTGTGGATGGTATTGGGACTGGTATTGTGGATGGTATTGGGACTGGTATTGTGGATGGTATTGTGGATGGTATTGTGGATGGTATTGTGGATGGTATTATGGATGGTATTGTGGATGGTATTGTGGATGGTATTTGGGATGGTATTGTGGATGGTATTGTGGATGGTATTGTGGATGGTATTGTGGATAGTATTGTGGACGGTATTGGGGATGGTATTGTGGATGGAATTGTGGATGGTATTGGGGATGGTATTGTGGATGGAATTGTGGATGGTATTGTGGGTGGAATTGTGGATGGAATTGTGGATGGTATTGGGGATGGTATTGTGGATGGTGTTGTGGATGGTATTGTGGATGGTATTGTGGATGGTATTGTGGTTGGTATTGTGGATGGTATTGTGGATGGTATTGGGGATGGTATTGTGGATGGTATTGGGACTGGTATTGTGGATGGTATTGTGGATGGTATTGGGGATGGTATTGTGGATGGTATTGTGGATGGTATTGTGGGCGGTATTGGGGCTGGTATTGTGGATGGTATTGTGGATGGTGTTGTGGATAGTATTGTGGACGGTATTGGGGATGGTATTGTGGATGGTATTGTGGACGGTATTGGGGACGGTATTGTGGACGGTGTTGTGGACGGTATTGTGGATGGTATTGTGGATGGTATTGGGGATGGTATTGTGGATGGTATTGTGGATGGTATTGTGGATGGTATTGTGGATGGTATTGTGGATGGTATTGGGGATGGTATTGGGGATGGTATTGTGGATGGTATTGTGGATGGTATTGTGGATGGTATTGTGGATGGTATTGTGGATGGTATTGTGGATGGTATTGTGGATGGTGTTGTGGATGGTATTGTGGATGGTATTGTGGATGGTAATGGGACTGGTATTGGGACTGGTATTGTGGATGGTATTGTGGATGGTATTGTGGATGGTATTGTGGATGGTATTGGGGATGGTATTGTGGATGGTATTGGGGATGGTATTGGGGATGGTATTGTGGATGGTGTTGTGGATGGTATTGGGGATGGTTTTGGGGATGGTATTGTGGATGGTATTGTGGATGGTATTGTGGATGGTATTGGGACTGGTATTGTGGATGGTATTGTGGATGGTATTGTGGATGGTTTTGGGACTGGTATTGTGGATGGCATTGTGGATGGTATTGTGGATGTATTGGGGATGGTATTGGGACTGGTATTGTGGATGGTATTGTGGATGGTATTGTGGATGGCATTGTGGATGGTATTGGGACTGGTATTGGGGGTGGTATTGTGGATGGTATTGGGACTGGTTTTGTGGATGGTATTGTGGATGGTATTGTGGATGGTATTGTGGATGGTATTGGGACTGGTATTGTGGATGGTATTGTGGATGGTATTGTGGATGGTATTGTGGATGGTATTGGGACTGGTATTGTGGATGGTATTGGGGATGGTTTTGGGACTGGTATTGTGGATGGTAATGGGACTGGTATTGGGACTGGTATTGTGGATGGCATTGTGGATGGTATTGTGGATGGTATTGTGGATGGTATTGTGGATAGTATTGTGGACGGTATTGGGGACGGTATTGTGGATGGTATTGTGGACGGTATTGGGGACGGTATTGTGGATGGTGTTGTGGATGGTATTGTGGATGGTATTGGGGATGGTATTGTGGATGGTATTGTGGATGGTATTGGGACTGGTATTGTGGATGGTATTGTGGATGGTATTGTGGATGGTATTGGGGATGGTATTGTGGATGGTATTGTGGATGGTATTGTGGATGGTATTGTGGATGGTATTGTGGATGGTATTGGGGATGGTATTGTGGATGGTATTGTGGATGGTATTAGGGATGGTATTGTGGATGGTATTGTGGATGGTATTGTGGATGGTATTGGGGATGGTATTGGGACTGGTATTGTGGATGGTATTGTGGATGGTATTGTGGATGGCATTGTGGATGGTATTGGGACTGGTATTGTGGATGGTATTGGGGATGGTTTTGGGACTGGTATTGTGGATGGTAATGGGACTGGTATTGGGACTGGTATTGTGGATGGTATTGTGGATGGTATTGGGACTGGTATATGGACTGGTATTGTGGATGGTATTGTGGATGGTATTGTGGATGGTGTTGTGGATGTTATTGTGGATGGTATTGTGGATGGTTTTGGGGATGGTTTTTGGATGGTATTGTTGATGGCATTGGGGCTGGTATTGTGGATGGTATTGTGACTGGTATTGTGGATGGTATTGTGGATGTTTATTGTGGATGGTATTGTGGATGGTTTTGGGGATAGTATTGGGACTGGTATTGTGGATGGTATTGTGGATGGTACTGTGGATGGTATTGTGGATGATATTGTGGATGGTATTGGGACTGTTATTGGCACTGGTATTGTGGATGGTGTTGTGGATGGTATTGGGGATGGTATTGTGGATGGTATTTGGGATGGTATTGTGGATGGTATTGTGGATGGTATTGTGGATGGTATTGTGGATGGTATTGGGGATGGTATTGGGACTGGTATTGTGGATGGTATTGTGGATGGTATTGTGGATGGCATTGTGGATGGTATTGGGACTGGTATTGTGGATGGTATTGGGGATGGTATTGGGACTGGTATTGTGGATGGTATTGTGGATGGTATTGTGGATGGTATTGTGGATGGTATTGTGGATGGTATTGTGGATGGTATTGGGACTGGTATTGTGGATGGTATTGTGGATGGTATTGTGGATGGTATTGTGGATGGTATTGTGGATGGTATTGTGGATGGTATTGGGACTGGTATTGTGGATGGTATTGGGGATGGTTTTCGGACTTGTATTGTGGATGGTAATGGGACTGGTATTGGGACTGGTATTGGGACTGGTATTGTGGATGGTATTGTGGATGGCATTGTGGAAGGTATTGTTGATGGGATGGGGGTGGTATTGTGGATTGTATTGGGACTGGTATTGGGACTGGTATTGTGGATGGCATTGGGACTGGTATTGTGGACGGTATTGTGGATGGTATTGTGGATGGTATTGGGGATGGTATTGTGGATGGTATTGTGGATGGTATTCTAGATGGTATTGTGGATGGTATTGGGACTGGTATTGTGGATGGTATTGTGGATGGTATTGGGGATGGTTTTGGGACTGGTATTGTGGATGGTAATGGGACTGGTATTGTGGATGGTATTGTGGATGGTATTCTGGATGGCATTGTGGATGGTATTGTTGATGGCATTGGGGCTGGTATTGTGGATGGTATTGTGGATGGTATTGTGGATGGTATTGGGGATGGTATTGTGGATGGAATTGTGGATGGTATTGTGGGTGGAATTGTGAATGGAATTGTGGATGGTATTGGGGATGGTATTGTGGATGGTGTTGTGGATGGTATTGTGGATGGTATTGTGGATGGTATTGTGGTTGGTATTGTGGATGGTATTGTGGATGGTATTGGGGATGGTATTGTGGATGGTATTGGGACTGGTATTGTGGATGGTATTGTGGATGGTATTGGGGATGGTATTGTGGATGGTATTGTGGATGGTATTGTGGGCGGTATTGGGGCTGGTATTGTGGATGGTATTGTGGATGGTATTGTGGATAGTATTGTGGACGGTATTGGGGATGGTATTGTGGATGGTATTGTGGACGGTATTGGGGACGGCATTGTGGACGGTGTTGTGGATGGTATTGTGGATGGTATTGTGGATGGTATTGGGGATGGTATTGGGGATGGTATTGGGGATGGTATTGTGGATGGTATTGTGGATGGTATTGTGGATGGTATTGTGGATGGTATTGTGGATGGTATTGTGGATGGTATTGTGGATGGTGTTGTGGATGGTATTGTGGATGGTAATGGGACTGGTATTGGGACTGGTATTGGGGATGGTATTGTGGATGGTATTGTGGATAGTATTGTGGATGGTATTGGGGATGGTATTGTGGATGGTATTGTGGATGCTATTGGGGATGGTATTGGGGATGGTATTGTGGATGGTGTTGGGGATGGTATTGGGGATGGTTTTGGGGATGGTATTGTGGATGGTATTGTGGATGGTATTGTGGATGGTATTGGGACTGGTATTGTGGATGGTATTGTGGATGGTATTGTGGATGGTATTGTGGATGGTATTGGGACTGGTATTGTGGATGGTATTGGGGATGGTTTTGGGACTGGTATTGTGGATGGCATTGTGGATGGTATTGTGGATGGTATTGGGGATGGTATTGGGACTGGTATTGTGGATGGTATTGTGGATGGTATTGTGGATGGCATTGTGGATGGTATTGGGACTGGTATTGGGGGTGGTATTGTGGATGGTATTCGGACTGGTTTTGTGGATGGTATTGTGGATGGTATTGTGGATGGTATTGTGGATGGTATTGGGACTGGTATTGTGGATGGTATTGTGGATGGTATTGTGGATGGTATTGTGGATGGTATTGTGGATGGTATTGGGACTGGTATTGTGGATGGTATTGGGGATGGTTTTGGGACTGGTATTGTGGATGGTAATGGGACTGGTATTGGGACTGGTATTGTGGATGGCATTGTGGATGGTATTGTGGATGGTATTGTGGATGGTATTGTGGATAGTATTGTGGACGGTATTGGGGACGGTATTGTGGATGGTATTGTGGACGGTATTGGGGACGGTATTGTGGATGGTGTTGTGGATGGTATTGTGGATGGTATTGGGGATGGTATTGTGGATGGTATTGTGGATGGTATTGGGACTGGTATTGTGGATGGTATTGTGGATGGTATTGTGGATGGTATTGGGGATGGTATTGTGGATGGTATTGTGGATGGTATTGTGGATGGTATTGTGGATGGTATTGAGGATGGTATTGTGGATGGTATTGGGGATGGTATTGTGGATGGTATTGTGGATGGTATTAGGGATGGTATTGTGGATGGTATTGTGGATGGTATTGGGGATGGTATTGGGACTGGTATTGTGGATGGTATTGTGGATAGTATTGTGGATGGCATTGTGGATGGTATTGGGACTGGTATTGTGGATGGTATTGGGGATGGTATTGGGACTGGTTTTGTGGATGGTATTGTGGATGGTATTGGGGATGGTATTGTGGATGGTATTGTGGATGGTATTGTGGATGGTATTGTGGATGGTATTGTGGATGGTATTGTGGATGGTGTTGTGGATGGTATTGTGGATGGTAATGGGACTGGTATTGGGACTGGTATTGGGGATGGTATTGTGGATGGTATTGTGGATGGTATTGTGGATGGTATTGGGGATGGTATTGTGGATGGTATTGTGGATGCTATTGGGGATGGTATTGGGGATGGTATTGTGGATGGTGTTGGGGATGGTATTGGGGATGGTTTTGGGGATGGTATTGTGGATGGTATTGTGGATGGTATTGTGGATGGTATTGGGACTGGTATTGTGGATGGTATTGTGGATGGTATTGTGGATGGTATTGTGGATGGTATTGGGACTGGTATTGTGGATGGTATTGGGGATGGTTTTGGGACTGGTATTGTGGATGGCATTGTTGATGGTATTGTGGATGGTATTGGGGATGGTATTGGGACTGGTATTGTGGATGGTATTGTGGATGGTATTGTGGATGGCATTGTGGATGGTATTGGGACTGGTATTGGGGGTGGTATTGTGGATGGTATTCGGACTGGTTTTGTGGATGGTATTGTGGATGGTATTGTGGATGGTATTGTGGATGGTATTGGGACTGTTATTGTGGATGGTATTGTGGATGGTATTGTGGATGGTATTGTGGATGGTATTGTGGATGGTATTGGGACTGGTATTGTGGATGGTATTGGGGATGGTTTTGGGACTGGTATTGTGGATGGTAATGGGACTGGTATTGGGACTGGTATTGTGGATGGCATTGTGGATGGTATTGTGGATGGTATTGTGGATGGTATTGTGGATGGTATTGTGGACGGTATTGGGGACGGTATTGTGGATGGTATTGTGGACGGTATTGGGGACGGTATTGTGGATGGTGTTGTGGATGGTATTGTGGATGGCATTGGGGATGGTATTGTGGATGGTATTGTGGATGGTATTGTGGAAGGTATTGGGGATGGTATTGTGGATGGTATTGTGGATGGTATTGTGGATGGTATTGTGGATGGTATTGTGGATGGTATTGAGGATGGTATTGTGGATGGTATTGGGGATGGTATTGTGGATGGTATTGTGGATGGTATTAGGGATGGTATTGTGGATGGTATTGTGGATGGTATTGGGGATGGTATTGGGACTGGTATTGTGGATGGTATTGTGGATAGTATTGTGGATGGCATTGTGGATGGTATTGGGACTGGTATTGTGGATGGTATTGGGGATGGTATTGGGACTGGTTTTGTGGATGGTATTGTGGATGGTATTGTGGATGGTATTGTGGATGGTATTGGGGATGGTATTGGGACTGGTATTGTGGATGGTATTGTGGATGGTATTGTGGATGGTATTGGGACTGGTATTGGGGATGGTATTGGGGATGGTTTTGGGACTGGTATTGTGGATGGTAATGGGACTGGTATTGGGACTGGTATTGTGGATGGTATTGTGGATGGTATTGGGACTGGTATATGGACTGGTATTGTGGATGGTATTGTGGATGGTATTGTGGATGGTGTTGTGGATGTTATTGTGGATGGTATTGTGGATGGTTTTGGGGATGGTTTTTGGATGGTATTGTTGATGGCATTGGGGCTGGTATTGTGGATGGTATTGTGACTGGTATTGTGGATGGTATTGTGGATGTTTATTGTGGATGGTATTGTGGATGGTTTTGGGGATGGTATTGGGACTGGTATTGTGGATGGTATTGTGGATGGTACTGTGGATGGTATTGTGGATGATATTGTGGATGGTATTGTGGATGGTATTGGGACTGTTATTGGCACTGGTATTGTGGATGGTGTTGTGGATGGTATTGGGGATGGTATTGTGGATGGTATTGGGGATGGTATTGTGGATGGTATTGTGGATGGTATTGTGGATGGTATTGTGGATGGTATTGGGGATGGTATTGGGACTGGTATTGTGGATGGTATTGTGGATGGTATTGTGGATGTCATTGTGGATGGTATTGTGGATGGTATTGTGGATGGTATTGTGGATGGTATTGGGACTGGTATTGTGGATGGTATTGGGGATGGTTTTGGGACTTGTATTGTGGATGGTAATGGGACTGGTATTGGGACTGGTATTGGGACTGGTATTTTGGATGGTATTGTGGATGGCATTGTGGAAGGTATTGTTGATGGGATGGGGGTGGTATTGTGGATTGTATTGGGACTGGTATTGGGACTGGTATTGTGGATGGCATTGGGACTGGTATTGTGGACGGTATTGTGGATGGTATTGTGGATGGTATTGGGGATGGTATTGTGGATGGTATTGTAGATGGTATTGTGGATGGTATTGGGACTGGTATTGTGGATGGTATTGTGGATGGTATTGGGGATGGTTTTGGGACTGGTATTGTGGATGGTAATGGGACTGGTATTGTGGATGGTATTGTGGATGGCATTGTGGATGGTATTGTTGATGGCATTGGGGCTGGTATATCTAGGATGGTATTGTGGATGGTATTGTGGATGGTATTGTGGATGGTATTGTGGATGGTATGGTGGATGGTATTGGGACTGGTATTGTGGATGGTATTGTGGATGGTATTGTTGATGGCATTGGGGCTGGTATTGGGACTGGTATTGTGGATGGTATTGGGGATGGTTTTGGGACTGGTATTGTGGATGGCATTGTGGATGGTATTGTGGATGGTATTGGGGATGGTATTGGGACTGGTATTGTGGATGGTATTGTGGATGGTATTGTGGATTGCATTGTGGATGGTATTGGGACTGGTATTGGGGGTGGTATTGTGGATGGTATTGGGACTGGTTTTGTGGATGGTATTGTGGATGGTATTGTGGATGGTATTGTGGATGGTATTGTGGATGGTATTGTGGATGGTATTGTGGATGGTATTGGGGATGGTATTGGGACTGGTATTGTGGATAGTATTGTGGATGGTATTGTGGATGGTTTTGGGGATGGTATTGTGGATGGTATTGTGGATGGTATTGTTGATGGTATTAGGGATGGTATTGTGGATGGTATTGTGGATGGTATTGGGGATGGTATTGGGACTGGTATTGTGGATGGTATTGTGGATGGTATTGTGGATGGCATTGTGGATGGTATTGGGACTGGTATTGTGGATGGTATTGGGGATGGTATTGGGACTGGTTTTGTGGATGGTAATGTGGATGGTATTGTGGATGGTATTGTGGATGGTATTGGGGATGGTATTGGGACTGGTATTGTGGATGGTATTGTGGATGGTATTGTGGATGGTATTGTGGATGGTATTGTGGATGGTATTGGGACTGGTATTGTGGATGGTATTGGGGATGGTTTTGGGACTGGTATTGTGGATGGTAATGGGACTGGTATTGGGACTGGTATTGTGGATGGCATTGTGGATGGTATTGTTGATGGCATTGGGGCTGGTATTGTGGATGGTATTGTGGATGGTATTGTGGATGGTATTGGGACTGGTATATGGACTGTTATTGTGGATGGTATTGTGGATTGTATTGTTGATGGCATTGGGGCTGGTATTATGGATGGTGTTGTGGATTGTATTGTTGATGGCATTGGGGCTGGTATTGTGGATGGTATTGGGACTGGTATTGTGGATGGTATTGTGGATGGTATTGTTGATGGTATTGTGACTGGTATTGTGGATGGTATTGTGGATGTTTATTGTGGATGGTATTGTGGATGGTTTTGGGGATGGTATTGGGACTGGTATTGTGGATGGTATTGTGGATGGTACTGTGGATGGTATTGGGACTGTTATTGGCACTGGTATTGTGGATGGTGTTGTGGATGGTATTGGGGATGGTATTGTGGATGGTATTGGGGATGGTGTTGTGGATGGTACTGTGGATGGTATTGGGACTGTTATTGGCACTGGTATTGTGGATGGTGTTGTGGATGGTATTGGGGATGGTATTGTGGATGGTATTGGGGATGGTATTGTGGATGGTATTGTGGATGGTATTGTGGATGGTATTGGGGATGGTATTGGGACTGGTATTGTGGATGGTATTGTGGATGGTATTGTGGATGGCATTGTGGATGGTATTGGGACTGGTATTGTGGATGGTATTGGGGATGGTATTGGGACTTGTATTGTGGATGGTATTGTGGATGGTATTGTGGATGGTATTGTGGATGGTATTGTGGATGGTATTGTGGATGGTATTGGGACTGGTATTGTGGATGGTATTGTGGATGGTATTGTGGATGATATTGTGGATGGTATTGTGGATGGTATTGGGACTGGTATTGTGGATGGTATTGGGGATGGTTTTGGGACTTGTATTGTGGATGGTAATGGGACTGGTATTGGGAATGGTATTGGGACTGGTATTGTGGATGGTATTGTGGATGGCATTGTGGAAGGTATTGTTGATGGCATTGGGGGTGGTATTGTGGATTGTATTGGGACTGGTATTGGGACTGGTATTGTGGATGGCATTGGGACTGGTATTGTGGACGGTATTGTGGATGGTATTGTGGATGGTATTGGGGATGGTATTATGGATGGTATTGTGGATGGTATTGTAGATGGTTTTGAGGATGGTATTGGGACTGGTATTGTGGATGGTATTGTGGATGGTACTGTGGATGGTATTGGGACTGTTATTGGCACTGGTATTGTGGATGGTGTTGTGGATGGTATTGGGGATGGTATTGTGGATGGTATTGGGGATGGTATTGTGGATGGTACTGTGGATGGTATTGGGACTGTTATTGGCACTGGTATTGTGGATGGTGTTGTGGATGGTATTGGGGATGGTATTGTGGATGGTATTGGGGATGGTATTGTGGATGGTATTGTGGATGGTATTGTGGATGGTATTGGGGATGGTATTGGGACTGGTATTGTGGATGGTATTGTGGATGGCATTGTGGATGGTATTGGGACTGGTATTGGGACTGGTATTGTGGATGGTATTGGGGATGGTATTGGGACTGGTATTGTGGATGGTATTGTGGATGGTATTGTGGATGGTATTGTGGATGGTATTGTGGATGGTATTGTGGATGGTATTGTGGATGGTATTGGGACTGGTATTGTGGATGGTATTGTGGATGGTATTGTGGATGGTATTGTGGATGGTATTGTGGATGGTATTGGGACTGGTATTGTGGATGGTATTGGGGATGGTTTTGGGACTTGTATTGTGGATGGTAATGGGACTGGTATTGGGACTGGTATTGGGACTGGTATTGTGGATGGTATTGTGCATGGCATTGTGGAAGGTATTGTTGATGGCATTGGGGTTGGTATTGTGGATTGTATTGGGACTGGTATTGGGACTGGTATTGTGGATGGCATTGGGACTGGTATTGTGGACGGTATTGTGGATGGTATTGTGGATGGTATTGGGGATGGTTTTGTGGATGGTATTGGGGATGGTATTGGGGATGGTATTGTGGATGGTATTGGGGATGGTTTTGTGGATGGTATTGTGGATGGTATTGGGACTGGTATTGTGGATGGTATTGTGGATGGTATTGTAGATGGTATTGTGGATGGTATTGGGACTGGTATTGTGGATGGTATTGTGGATGGTATTGGGGATGGTTTTGGGACTGGTATTGTGGATGGTAATGGGACTGGTATTCGGACTGGTATTGGGACTGGTATTGTGGATGGTATTGTGGATGGCATTGTGGATGGTATTGTTGATGGCATTGGGGATGGTTTTGGGACTGGTATTGTGGATGGTATTGGGGCTGGTATTGTTGATGGCATTGGGGCTGGTATTGTGGATGGTGTTATGGATGTTATTGTGGATGGTATTGTGGATGGTATTGATGATGGCATTGGGGCTGGTTTTGTGGATGGTATTGTGACTGGTATTGTGGATGGTTTTGGGGATGGTATTGGGACTGGTATTGTGGATGGTATTGTGGATGGTACTGTGGAGTGTATTGTGGATGGTATTGTGGATGGTATTGTGGATGGTATTGGGACTGGTATTGGGACTGGTATTGTGGATGGTGTTGTGGATGGTATTGTGGATGGTATTGTGGATGGTATTGGGGATGGTATTGTGGATGGTATTGGGGATGGTATTGGGGATGGTATTGTGGATGGTATTGGGGATGGTATTGTGGATGGTTTTGGGACTGGTATTGTGGATGGTATTGGGAATGGTATTGTGGATGGTATTGTGGATGGTATTGGGGATGGTATTGTGGATGGTATTGTGGATGGTATTGTGGATGGTATTGGGGATGGTTTTGTGGATGGTATTGTGGATGCTATTGTGGATAGTATTGTGGATGGTATTGTGGATGGTATTGGGGATGGTATTGTGGATGGTATTGTGGATGGTATTGGGACTGGTATTGTGGATGGTATTGTGGATGGTATTGTGGATGGTATTGTGGATGGTATTGTGGATGGTATTGGGACTGGTATTGTGGATGGTATTGTGGATGGTATTGGGGATGGTTTTGGGACTGGTATTGTGGATGGTAATGGGACTGGTATTGGGACTGGTATTGGGACTGGTATTGTGGATGGTATTGTGGATGGCATTGTGGATGGTATTGTGGATGGTATTGTGGATGGTATTGTGGATGGTATTGTGGATGGTATTGTGGATGGTATTGTGGATGGTATTGGGGATGGTATTGTGGATGGTATTGGGGATGGTTTTGTGGATGGTATTGTGGATGGTATTGGGGATGGTATTGTGGATGGTTTTGTGGATGGTATTGGGGATGGTATTGGGGATGGTATTGGGGATGGTTTTGTGGATGGTATTGGGGATGGTATTGAGACTGGTATTGGGGATGGTATTGGGAATGGTTTTGTGGATGTTATTGTGGATGGTATTGTGGATGGTATTGGGGATGGTTTTGTGGATGGTATTGGGGATGGTATTGGGGATGGTATTGGGGATGGTATTGTGGATGGTATTGTGGATGGTATTGGGACTGGTATTGTGGATGGTATTGTGGATGGTATTGTGGATGCTATTGTGGATGGCATTGGGACTGGTATTGTGGATGGTATTGTGGATGGTATTGTGGATGGTATTGGGGATGGTATTGGGGATGGTGTTGTGGATAGTATTGGTCCCGTGTGGCTCAGTTGGTAGAGCATGGCGCTTGCAACGCCAGGGTTGTGGGTTCATTCCCCACGGGGGGACCAGGATGAATATGTATGAACTTTCCAATTTGTAAGTCGCTCTGTATAAGAGCGTCTGCTAAATTACTTAAATGTAATGTAAATGTATTGGGGATGGTATTGTGGATGGTATTGTGTATGGTTTTGGGACTGGTATTGTGGATGGTATTGTGGATGGTATTGTGGATGGCATTGTGGATGGTATTGTGGATGGTATTGGGGATGGTATTGTGGATGGTATTGTGGATGGTATTGTGGATGGCATTGTGGATGGTATTGTGGATGGTATTGGGGATGGTATTGTGGATGGTGTTGTGGATGGTATTGGGGATGGTGTTGGGGATGGTATTGTGGATGGTATTGGGGATGGTGTTGGGGATGGTATTGGGGATGGTATTGGGGATGGTATTGTGGATGGTATTGTGGATGGTATTGTGGATGGTATTGGGACTGGTGTTGTGGATGGTATTGTGGATGGAATTGGGACTGGTGTTGTGGATGGCATTGTGGATGGTATTGTGGATGGTATTGTGGATGGTATTGTGGATGGTATTGTCGATGGTTTTGTGGATGGTATTGTGGATGGTATTGGGACTGGTATTGTGGATGGTATTGGACTGGTATTGGGGATGGTATTGTGGTTGGTATAGTGGATGGTATTGTGGATGGTATTGTAGATGGTATTGTGGATGGTATTGTCGATGGTTTTGTGGATGGTATTGTGGATCGTATTGGGACTGGTATTGTGGATGTTATTGTGGATGGTATTGTGGATGGTATTGTGGATGGTATTGGGGATGCCATTGGGGGTGGTATTGTGGATGGTATTGTGGATGATATTGTCGATGGTTTTGTGGATGGTATTGTGGATGGTATTGGGACTGGTATTGTGGATGGTATTGGGACTGGTATTGGGGATGGTATTGTGGTTGGTATAGTGGATGGTATTGTGGATGGTATTGTGGATGGTATTGTGGATGGTATTGTCGATGGTTTTGTGGATGGTATTGTGGATGGTATTGGGACTGGTATTGTGGATGGTATTGTGGATGGTATTGTGGATGGTATTGTGGATGGTATTGGGGATGGCATTGGGGGTGGTATTGTGGATGGTTTTGTGGATGGTATTGTGGAGGGTATTATGGATTGTATTGTGGATGGTATTGTGGATGGTATTGTGGATGGTATTGTGGATGGTATTGTGGATGGTATTGGGACTGGTATTGTGGATGGTATTGGGACTGGTATTGTGGATGGTATTGTGGATGGTATTGGGGATGGTATTGTGGATGGTACTGGGACCGGTATTGTGGATGGTTTTGGGGATGGTATTGTGGTTGGTATAGAGGATGGTATTGTGGATGGTATTGTGGATGGTATTGTCGATGGTTTTGTGGATGGTATTGTGGATGGTATTGGGACTGGTATTGTGGATGGTATTGTGGATGGTATTGTGGATGGTATTGTGGATGGTATTGGGGATGGCATTGGGGGTGGTATTGTGGATGGTATTGTGGATGGTATTGGGGATGGTATTGTGGATGGTATTGGGGGTGGTATTGTGGATGGTATTGTGGATGCTATTGTGGATGGTATTGGGACTGGTATTGTGGATGGTATTGGGACTGGTATTGTGGATGGTATTGTGGATGGTATTGTGGATGGTATTGGGGATGGTATTGTGGATGGTATTGGGACCGGTATTGTGGATGGTTTTGGGGATGGTATTGGGACTGGTATTGGGACTGGTATTGTGGATGGTATTGGGGATGGTATTGTTGATGGTATTCGGGATTGTATTGTGGATTGTATTGGGACTGGTATTGTGGATGGTATTGTGGATGGTATTGTGGATGGTATTGGGACTGGTATTGTGGATGGTATTGTGGATGGTATTGTGGATGGTATTGGGACTGGTATTGTGGATGGTATTGTGGATGGTATTGTGGATTGTATTGGGACTGGTATTGTGGATGGTATTTTTGATGGTATTGTGGATGGTATTGTGGATGGTATTAGGACTGGTATTGTGGATGGTCTTGTGGATGGTATTGTGGATGTTATTGTGGATGGTATTGGGACTGGTATTGTGGATGGTATTGTGGATGGTTTTGTGGATGGTATTGTGGATGGTATTGTGGATGGTATTGTGGATGGTATTGTGGATGGTATTGTGGATGGTATTGGGGATGGTTTTGTGAATGGTATTGGGGATGGTTTTGTGGATGGTATTGGGGATGGTATTGTGGATGGTATTGTGGATGGTATTGTGGATGGTATTGTGGATGGCATTGGGACTGGTATTGTGGATGGTATTGTGGATGGTATTGGGGATGGTATTGGGGATGGTGTTGTGGATAGTATTGGGGATGGTATTGTGGATGGTATTGTGGATGGTATTGTGTATGGTTTTGGGACTGGTATTGTGGATGGTATTGTGGATGGTATTGTGGATGGTATTGGGGATGGTATTGTGGATGGTATTGGGGATGGTATTGTGGATGGTATTGTGGATGGCATTGTGGACGGTAATGTGGATGGTATTGGGGATGGTATTGTGGATGGTATTGTGGATGGTATTGGTGATGGTATTGTGGATGGTGTTGTGGATGGTATTGTGGATGGTATTGTGGATGGTATTGGGGATGGTATTGTGGATGGTATTGGGGATGGTATTGTGAATGGTATTGGGACTGGTGTTGTGGATGGTATTGTGGATGGTATTGGGGATGGTGTTGGGGATGGTATTGTGGATGGTATTGGGGATGGTGTTGGGGATGGAATTGGGGATGGTATTGGGGATGGTATTGTGGATGGTATTGTGGATGGTATTGTGGATGGTATTGGGACTGGTGTTGTGGATGGTATTGTGGATGGTATTGGGACTGGTGTTGTGGATGGCATTGTGGATGGTATTGTGGATGGTATTGTGGTTGGTATAGTGGATGGTATTGTGGATGGTACTGTGGATGGTATTGTCGATGGTGTTGTGGATGGTATTGTGGATGGTATTGTCGATGGTATTGTGGATGGTATTGTGGATGGTATTGGGACTGGTATTGTGGATGGTATTGTGGATGGTATTGTGGATGGTATTGTGGATGGTTTTGTGGATGGTATTGTGGATGGTATTGTGGATGGTATTGGGGATGGTATTGTGGATGGTATTGTGGATGGTATTGTGGATGGTATTGTGGATGGTATTGGGGATGGTATTGTGGATGGTATTGTGGATGGTATTGTGGATGGTATTGGGGATGGTATTGTGGATGGTATTGTGGATGGTATTGTGGATGGTATTGGGGATGGTATTGGGGATGGTATTGTGGATGGTATTGGGACTGGTATTGTGGATGGTTTTGGGGATGGTATTGGGACTGGTATTGGGACTGGTATTGTGGATGGTATTGGGGATGGTATTGTTGATGGTATTGGGGATGGGATTGTGGATTGTATTGGGACTGGAATTGTGGATGGTATTGTGGATGGTATTGTGGATGGTATTGGGAATAGTTTTGTGGATGGTATTGTTGATGGTATTGTGGATGGTATTGTGGATGGTATTAGGACTGGTATTGTGGATGGTCTTGTGGATGGTATTGTGGATGTTATTGTGGATGGTATTGGGACTGGTATTGTGGATTGTATTGTGGATGGTTTTGTGGATGGTATTGTGGATGGTATTGTGGATGGTATTGTGGATGGCATTGTGGATGGTATTGTGGATGGTATTGTGGACGGTATTGGGGATGGTTTTGTGGATGGTGTTGTGGATGGTATTGGGGATGGTATTGTGGATGGTATTGTGGATGGTATTGGGGCTGGTATTGTGGATGGTATTGTGGATGGTATTGTGGATGGTATTGTGGATGGTATTGGGACTAGTATTGTGGATGGTATTGTGGATGGTATTGTGGATGGTATTGTGGATGGTATTGTGGATGGTATTGTGGATGGTATTGTGGATGGCATTGTGGATGGTATTGTTGATGGCATTGGGGCTGGAATTGTGGATGGTATTGGGACTGGTATTGTGGATGGTATTGTGGATGGTATTGTTGATGGCATTGGGGCTGGTATTGTGGAAGGTGTTGTGGATGTTATTGTGGATTGTATTGTGGATGGTTTTGGGGCTGGTATTGTGGATGATATTGTGGATGGTACTGTGGATGGTATTGTGGATGGTATTGTGGATGGTATTGTGGATGGTATTGTGACTGGTATTGTGGATGGTTTTGGGACTGGCATTGTGGATGGTTTTGTGGATGGTGTTGTGGATGGTATTGTGGATGGTATTGTGGATGGTATTGTGGATGGTTTTGTGGATGGTATTGTGGATGGTATTGGGACTGGTATTGTGGATGGTGTTGTGGATGGTATTGTGGATGGTATTGTGGATGGTATTGGGGATGGTATTGGGGATGGTTTTGTGGATGGTATTGGGGATGGTATTGGGGATGGTATTGTGGATGGTATTGGGGATGGTTTTGTGGATGGTATTGTGGATGGTTTTGTGGATGGTAATGGGACTGGTATTGTGGATGGTATTGTGGATGGCATTGGGACTGTTATTGTGGATGGTATTGTGGATGGTATTGGGGATGGTATTGGGGATGGTATTGTGGATTGTATTGGGACTGGTATTGTGGATGGTATTGGGACTGGTATTGGGGATGGTATTGTGGATGGTATTGTGGATGGTATTGTGGATGGTATTGGGGATGGTATTGTGGATGGTATTGTGGATGGTATTGTGGATGGTTTTGGGGATGGTATTGGGACTGGTATTGGGACTGGTATTGTGGATGGTATTGGGGATGGTATTGTTGATGGTTTTGGGGATGGTATTGTGGATTGTATTGGGACTGGTATTGTGGATGGTATTGTGGATGGTATTGGGACTGGTATTGTGGATGGTATTGTGGATGGTATTAGGACTGGTATTGTGGATGGTCTTGTGGATGGTATTGTGGATGTTATTGTGGATGGTATTGGGACTGGTATTGTGGATGGTATTGTGGATGGTTTTGTGGACGGTATTGTGGATGGTATTGTGGATGGTATTGGGACTGGTATTGTGGATGGAATTGTGGATGGTTTTGTGGATGGTATTGTGGATGGTATTGTGGATGGTATTAGGACTGGTATTGTGGATGGTATTGTGGATGGTATTGTGGACGGTGTTGTGGATGGTATTGTGGATGGTATTGTGGATGGTATTGGGGATGGTATTGGGACTGGTATTGTGGATGGTATTGTGGATGGTATTGTGGATGGTATTGGGACTGGTATTGTGGATGGTATTGGGACTGGTATTGTGGATGGTATTGTTGATGGTATTGTGGATGGTATTGTGGATGGTATTGTGGATGGTATTGGGACTGGTATTGTGGATGTTATTGGGGATGGTATTGGGGATGGTTTTGGGACTGGTATTGTGGATGGTATTGTGGATGGTATTGTGGATGGTATTGGGACTGGTATTGTGGATGGTATTGTGGATGGTATTGTGGATGGTATTGTGGATGGTATTGTGGATGGTATTGGGACTGGTATTGTGGATGGTATTGGGACTGGTATTGGGGATGGTATTGTGGATGGTATTGTGGATGGTATTAGGACTGGTATTGTGGATGGTCTTGTGGATGGTATTGGGACTGGTATTGGGGATGGTATTGTGGATGGTATTGTGGATGGTATTGGGGATGGTAAAGTGGATGGTATTGTGGATGGTATTTTGGTTGGTTTTGGGGATGGTATTGGGACTGGTATTGGGACTGGTATTTTGGATGGTATTGGGGATGGTATTGGGGATGGTATTGTGGATGGTATTGTGGATGGTATTGGGACTGGTATTGTGGATGGTATTGTGGATGGTATTGTGGATGGTATTGTGGATGGTATTGTGGATGGTATTGTGGATGGTATTGGGACTGGTATTGGGACTGGTATTGTGGATGGTATTGGGACTGGTATTGTGGATGGTATTGTGGATGGTATTGTGGATGGTATTGGGACTGGTATTGTGGATGGTATTGTGGATGGTATTGTGGATGGTATTGTGGATGGTATTGTGGATGGTATTGTGGATGGTATTGTGGGTGGTATTGGGACTGGTATTGTGGATGGTATTGGGACTGGTATTGGGGATGGTATTGTGGATGGTATTGTGGATGGTATTGTGGATGGTATTGTGGATGGTATTGGGGATGGTATTGTGGATGGTATTAGGACTGGTATTGTGGATGGTCTTGTGGATGGTATTGGGACTGGTATTGGGGATGGTATTGTGGATGGTATTGTGGATGGTATTGGGGATGGTATTGTGGATGGTATTGTGGATGGTATTTTGGTTGGTTTGGGGGATGGTATTGGGACTGGTATTGGGACTGGTATTGTGGATGGTATTGGGGATGGTATTGGGGATGGTATTGTGGATGGTATTGTGGATGGTATTGGGACTGGTATTGTGGATGGTATTGTGGATGGTATTGTGGATGGTATTGTGGATGGTATTGTGGATGGTATTGTGGATGGTATTGTGGATGGTATTGGGACTGGTATTGGGACTGGTATTGTGGATGGTATTGGGACTGGTATTGTGGATGGTATTGTGGATGGTATTGTGGATGGTATTGGGACTGGTATTGTGGATGGTATTGTGGATGGTATTGTGGATGGTATTGTGGACGGTATTGTGGATGGTATTAGGACTGGTATTGTGTATGGTCTTGTGGATGGTATTGTGGATGTTATTGTGGATGGTATTGGGACTGGTATTGTGGATGGTATTGTGGATGGTATTGTGGATGGTATTGTGGATGGCATTAGGACTGGTATTGTGGATGGTCTTGTGGATGGTATTGTGGATGGTATTGTGGATGGTGTTGTGGATGGTATTGGGGATGGTATTGGGGATGGTATTGTGGATGGTATTGGGGATGGTATTGTGGATGTCATTGTGGATGGTATTGTGGATGGTATTGTGGATGGTATTGGGACTGGTATTGTGGATGGTATTGGGGATGGTATTGGGACTGGTATTGTGGATGGTATTGTGGATGGTATTGGGGATGGTTTTGGGATTGGTATTGTGGATGGTAATGGGACTGGTATTGGGACTGGTATTGTGGATGGCATTGTGGATGGTATTGTTGATGGCATTGGGGCTGGTATTGTGGATGGTATTGGGACTGGTATTGGGACTGGTATTGTGGATGGTATTGTGGATGGTATTGTGGATGGTATTGTTGATGGCATTGGGGCTGGTATTGTGGAAGGTGTTGTGGATGTTATTGTGGATGGTATTGTGGATGGTTTTGGGGCTGGTATTGTGGATGGTTTTTGGGATGGTATTGTGGATGGTATTGTGGATGGTATTGTGGATGGTATTGTGGATGGTATTGTGGATGGTATTGTGGATGGTGTTGTGGATGGTATTGGGGATGGTATTGTGTATGGTATTGTGGATGGTATTGTGGATGGTATTGTGGATGGTATTGGGACTGGTATTGTGGATGGTATTGTGGATGGTATTGGGGATGGTATTGTGGATGGTATTGTGGATGGTATTGTGGATGGTGTTGTGGATGGTATTGTGGATGGCATTGGGACTGGTATTGTGGACGGTATTGTGTATGGTATTAGGGATGGTATTGTGGATGGTATTGGGACTGGTATTGTGGATGGTATTGTGGATGGTATTGTGGATGGTGTTGTGGATGGTTTTGGGGATGGTATTGTGGATGGTATTGTGGATGGTATTGTGGATGGTATTGTGGATGGTATTGTGGATGGTATTGTGGATGGTGTTGTGGATGTTATTGTGGATGGCATTGGGACTGGTATTGTGCACGGTATTGTGGATGGTATTAGGGATGGTATTGTGGATGGTATTGGGACTGGTATTGTGGATGGTATTGTGGATGGTATTGGGACTGGTATTGTGGATGGTATTGTGGATGGTATTGTGGATGGTATTGGGGATGGTATTGTGGATGGTATTGGGGATGGTATTGTGGATGGCATTGGGGATGGTATTGTGGATGGTATTGTGGATGGTGTTGTGGATGGTATTGTGGATGGTATTGTGGATGGTATTGTGGATGGTATTTGGGATGGTGTTGTGGATGGTATTGTGGATGGTATTGTGTATGGTATTGGGACTGGTATTGTGGATGGTATTGTGGATGGTATTGTGGATGGTATTGTGGATGGTATTGGGGATGGTATTGTGGATGGCATTGGGGATGGTATTGGGGATGGTATTGTGGATGGTGTTGTGGATGGTATTGTGGATGGTATTGTGGATGGTATTGTGGATGGTATTTGGGATGGTATTGTGGATGGTGTTGTGGATGGTATTGTGGATGGTATTGAGGATGGTATTGTGGATGGTATTGGGACTGGTATTGTGGATGGTATTGTGGATGGTGTTGTCGATGGTATTGTGGATGATATTGGGGATGGTATTGGGGATGGTGTTGGGGATGGTATTGTGGATGGTATTGGGGATGGTATTGTGGATGGTATTGGGGATGGTGTTGGGGATGGTATTGGGGATGGTATTGGGGATGGTATTGGGACTGGTATTGGGGATGGTATTGTGGATGGTATTGGGGATGGTATTGTGGACGGTATTGGGGCTGGTATTGTGGATGGTATTGGGACTGGTATTGTGGATGGTATTGTTGATGGTATTGTGGATGGTATTGGGGATGGTGTTGGGGATGGTGTTGGGGATGGTATTGGGGATGGTATTGGGGATGGTGTTGGGGATGGTATTGTGGATGGTAATGGGGATGGTATTGGGGATGGTATTGTGGATGGTATTGTGGATGGTATTGTGGATGGTTTTGGGGATGGTTTGTGGATGGTATTGTTGATGGCATTGGGGCTGGTATTGTGGATGGTATTGGCACTGGTATTGTGGATGGTATTGTGGATGGTATTGGGGATGGTATTGTGGATGGTATTGTGGATGGTATTGTGGATGGTATTGTGGATGGTATTGTGGATAGTATTGTTTTTTAATCATTGCCAATTGTCTCTTAACATGGGCCATGTCAGCATATTAATAATCATCTCTTGACAATCAAACAATGGATAAACACACACACACACATTTCCTATTGGGCCCATGTTCCTGGCAGTGGCCCTGCTGTCCTCATTTGTCTCATCCAGGGGTAGTTATTGCCAAGAATATCCTTTGTAATGGGGGCAGTGTGTTCGATAATGATGATTTACACCACAGTGTGTATCTGTGTATACGTGTGAACCTGTGTGAGTGTGTGCATGTTTGGGTGTGTGTGTATATGTGCCCTTTGGACTTTCCCTTATTAGCTTGGTAATGAGCTCCGATTAGTATTCTTCGTAGATCACGACCTTGTTGAACCCATATATACAGCAGCCCCTTTATACCAACTAGCTCTCACAGTCTCACGTCAGAACTAGACATTCATCCATGTTTCTCAAACGTCAAATTGATTAAGTTGTTGCAAATGTCAAATTTCTAAGTGTTTAAGGTGAAGTTAAGGCATTAACTAAAATTGTTACGTTTAGAGTTAACTTCCCTGGGATAAGTGGACGCTAACGTCCCACTTGGCCAAAAGCCAGTAAAAATGCAGAGCGCCAAATTCAAATAAATTACTATAAAAATCTAACTTTCATGAAATCGCACATGAAAGACACCAAATTAAAGCTACACTTGTTGTGAATCCAGCCAGCATGTCTGATTTCAAAAATGATTTACGGCGAAAGCACACCTTGTGATTAAGTTAGGTCAGTGCATAGACACAGAATAACACAGCCATTTTTCCAGCCAAAGAGAGGAGTAACAAAAACCAGAAATAGAGGTAAAATGAATCACTAACCTTTGATGATCTTCATCAGATGACACTCATAGGACTTCATGTTACACAATACGTGTATGTTTTGTTCGGTAAAGTTCATATTTATATCCAAAATTCTGAGTTTAGGCAGGACGCTACTGTCTCACTTGGCCAAAAGCCAGAGAAAATGCAGAGCGCCAAATTCAAATAAATTAATATAAAAATCGAACTCTCATTAAATCACACATGAAAGATACCAAATTAAAGCAACACTGGTTGTGAATCCAGCCAACATGTGAGAATTAAAATAAGCTTTTCAGGGAGAGCAAAAGATGCTATTATCTGACTTAGCACTTATTAGCTGACTTAGTAAACAAAGAGAGAGAAGCATATTTTAACCCTGCAGGCGCGACACAAAACGCAGAAATAATAATTAAATATAATTCATGCCTTACCTTTGATGAGCTTCTGTTGCTGCCACTCCAATATGTCCCATAAACATCACAAATGGTCCTTTTGTTCGATTAATTCCGTCGATATATATCCAAAATCTCCATTTATTTGGCGCGTTTGATCCAGAAAAACACCGGTTCCAACTTGTGAAACGTGACTACAAAATATCTCAAAAGTTACCTATAAACTTTGCTAAAACATTTCAAACTACTTTTGTAATACAACTTTAGGTATTTTATAACGTAAATAAACAATCAAATTGAAGACGGGATGATCTGTGTTCAATACAAGATTAAAACAAACTGTAGCTAGCTTTCTAACAAACAGGACACTTAGAGTGACCCTCGTTCAAGATGTCCGTACTTCTTCATTACACAAAGGAAAAACCCTCAACCAATTTCTAAAGACTGTTGACATCCAGTGAAAGCGGTAGGAACTGCAAGAAGGTCAATTAGAAATCTGTATTCCCAATGAAAATCCATTGAAAAGAGAGTGACCTCAAAAAAAAAAAACGGAATGGTTTGTCCTCGGGGTTTCGCCTGCTAAATAAGTTCTGTTATACTCACAGACATGATTAAAACAGTTTTAGAAACTTCAGAGTGTTTTCTACCCAACTCCACTAATAATATGCATATCTTATCTTCTGGGGATGAGTAGCTGGCAGTCGAATTTGGGTATGCTTTTCATCCAAACGTGAAAATGCTGCCCCCTATCCTAGAGAAGTTAAGTTGAGGCATTAACTCAGATTTTTTAAGGTTAGAGTTACGTTTAGGTATTTACTCCATAATGTTAGGTTTAGGCATTAACTCAGAATTATATGGTTAGAATTAAGTTTTGGGTTTAACTCAGAATTTTGAAGGTTAGAGTTAAGTTTAGGCCTTAACTCAGAATTTTGAACGTTAGAGTTAAGTTTAGGCCTTAACTCAGAATTTTGAACGTTAGAGTTAAGTTTAGGCCTTAACTCAGAATTTTGAAGGTTAGAGTTAAGTTTAGGCATTAACTCTGAATGGTTAAGGTTATGGATAGGCTTCATTTTTTTCCTTTTCTATCACTAAATTCAAACTGGCAACCTTTGGAATCAGAGGCTGGTATTGAAGTTAAATGTGCTCACTGTTGCCCCTAGTGGCCTGTTTTCACTTCCTCTCCTGATGTCCTCAGACATGGATGGACGCCGAATACTGACTTCTATCACGGGTGACCTGGCTGCTCTATACAGCATAGGATAAGTAACTTCTATGATCTACACGCACACACAAACATTTACACACATAGACACACACACACACAGACACTCAGGCAAAGATATGCATATTCTCTGTCTAAACAGCCTATGATCTCTCTCCTCTACACAAGTAATCTCTCTCCTCTACACTGCAACCAACCTCTCATTATATTCAGCACCTACAGTTGAAGTCGGAAGTTTACATACACCTTAGCCAAATACATTTAAACTCAGTTTTTCACAGTTCCTGACATTTAAAACTAGTAAAAATTCCCTGTCTTAGGTCAGTTAGTATCACCACTTTATTTTAAGAATGTGAAATGTCAGAATGATAGTAGAGAGAATGATTTATTTCAGCTTTTATTTCTTCCATCACATTCCCAGTCAGTCAAAAGTTTACATACACTCAATTAGTATTTGGTAGCATTGCCTTTAAATTGTTTAACTTGGGTCAAGCGTTTCAGGTAGCCTTCCACAAGCTTCCCACAATAAGTTGGGTGAATTTTGGCCCATTCCTCCTGGCAGAGCTGGTGTAACTGAGTCAGGTTTGTAGGCGTCCTTGCTCGCACACGCATTTTCAGTTCTGCCCACACATTATCCATAGGATTGAGGTCAGGGCTTTGTGATGGCCATGGCAAAACATTGACTTTGTTGTCCTGAAGCCATTTTGCCACAACTTTGGAAGTATGCTTGGGGTCATTGTCCATTTGGAAGACCCATTTGCGACCAAGTTTTAACTTCCTGACTGGTGTCTTGAGATGTTGCTGACAATACATCCACATAAATTTCTCTTTCTCATGATGCCATCTATTTTGTGAAGTGCACCAGTCCCTCCTGCAGCAAAGCACCCGCACAACATGATGCTGCCACCCCCGTGCTTCACGGTTGGGATGGTGTTCTTCGGCTTGCAAGCCTCCCCCTTTTTCCTCCAAACATAACGATGCTCATTATGGCCAAACAGTTCTATTTTTGTTTCATCAGACCAGAGGACATTTCTCCAAAAAGTACGATCTTTGTCCCAATGTGCAGTTTCAAACCGTAGTCTGGCTTTTTTATGACGGTTTTGGAGCAGTGGCTTCTTCCTAGCTGAGCGGTCTTTCAGGTTATGTCGATATAGGACTCGTTTTACTATAGATATAGATACTTTTGTTCCGGTTTCCTCCAGCATCTTCACAAGGTCCTTTGCTGTTGTTCTGGGATTGATTTGCACTTTTCGCACCAAAGTACGTTCATCTCTAGGAGACAGAACGTGTCTCCTTCCTGAGCGGTATGGCGGCTGCGTGGTCCCATGGTGTTTATACTTGCGTACTATTGTTTGTACAGATGAACGTGGTACCTTCAGGTGTTTGGAAATTGGAAAGGATGAACCAGATTTTTTCTGAGGTCTTGGCTGATTTCTTTTGATTTTCCCATGATGTCAAGCAAAGAGGCACTGAGTTTAAAGGTAGGCCTTGAAATAGATCCACAGGTACACCTCTAATTGACTCAAATTATGTCAATTAGCCTATCAGAAGCTTTTAAAGACATGACATAATTTTCTGGAATTTTCCAAGCTGTTTAAAAGCACAGTCAACTTAGTGTATGTAAACTTCTGACCCACTGGAATTGTGAGACAGTGTGAAATAATAATAATAAATAAAAATAATAATAATAATAATAATAAGTGAAATAATCTCTCTGTAAACAATTGTTGGAAAAATTACTTCTGTCATGCACGAAGTAGATTTAACCGACTTGCCAAAACAATAGTTTGTTAACAAGAAATTTGTGGAGTGGTTGAAAAACGAGTTTTAATGACTCCAACCTAAGTGTATGTAAACTTCCGACTTCAACTGTATCCATAATAATAGGATCTGTATGTTCAGCACTATATATCATATCCGTTATGCCATGGGATTTCAGGCTGATAGTTGTGAACAGGATATTGCAGCTTTGAAAACACTGACATTTTGGACAGGTTGTAACACTGATAAGGCTATGATTTATATGCATCTCTCTGTCTTCTTTTTCTCTCTCAGGGATTCTCAATGAAACACACACAAACTGGTTTAAGTCAGCTGCCCATCCCTGGTCTGTACATAGTACGGTCATGTCCCCTGATCTGTCCATAGTACGGTCATGTCCCCTGGTCTGTACATAGTACGGTCATGTCCCCTGATCTGTCCATAGTGCGTCATGTCCCCTGGTCTGTCCATAGTCATGTCCCCTGGTCTGTCCATAGTACGGTCATGTCCCCTGATCTGTCCATAGTGTGTCATGTCCCCTGATCTGTCCATAGTACGGTCATGTCCCCTGGTCTGTCCATAGTACGGTCATGTCCCCTGATCTGTCCATAGTGTGTCATGTCCCCTGGTCTGTCCATAGTACGGTCATGTCCCCTGGTCTGTCCATAGTACAGTCATGTCCCCTGATCTGTCCATAGTACGGTCATGTCCCCTGATCTGTCCATAGTACGGTCATGTCCCCTGATCTGTCCATAGTACAGTCATGTCCCCTGGTCTGTCCATAGTACAGTCATGTTCCCTGATCTGTCCATAGTACGGTCATGTCCCCTGGTCTGTCCATAGTACAGTCATGTCCCCTGATCTGTCCATAGTACGGTCATGTCCCCTGATCTGTCCATAGTACAGTCATGTCCCCTGATCTGTCCATTGTACGGTCATGTCCCCTGATCTGTCCATAGTACGGTCATGTCCCCTGGTCTGTCCATAGTACGGGCATGTCCCATGTTCAGTAGAGCTGACGTGTTACAGGGGATTACTTCCCACAAGCCAACTGTAGAAAGTGATTATTTTGATCCCAGACTTACAAATTAAAATTTGAATTCAAACAGTGAAAAATGAATAACTAACTACTTCCGGGGTTTCAAAGAGAATGGTGGTGAGGGTTTCTGGCCTCAGACCAGGTTCAGCAGAGCTGCCTTTACTTTCCTGTTCTTTCAGAGCAACAATTTGTGTTCCTCAGTTTGAGTGAAGAGTGTTAGTAATGACCTTCATGTTGGAAAGACTAAGCCGTTTAGGAAGGAGGTGTGTGTCATATCAAATCAAAATCAAATCAAACTTTATTTGCCACATACAACAAGTGTAGACTTTACAGTGAAATGCTTACTTACAAGCCATTTAACCAACAGTGCAGTTCAAGAAGAAAAAAATATTTACCAAGTGGGCTAAAATAAAAAGTTATAATAAAAAGTAACACAATAAGTATAACAATAATAAGGCTATATACAGGGGGCACCGGTACCGAGTCAGTGTGCAGGGGTACAGGCTAGTTGAGGTAATAGGTAACAAACAAACAGCGAGTAGCAGTGTTGTGTGTGTGTGTGTGTGTGTGTGTGTGTGTGTGTGTGTGTGTGTGTGTGTGTGTGTGTGTGTGTGCGTGTGTGTGTGCGTGTGCGTGCGTGTGCGTGCGTGCGTGCGTGCCCACAGGATAGATAACAGCAAAGTTAGCTACTGGCTAGAGAATTGATATGACTACAGGATAGATAACAGTAAAGTTAGCTACTGGCTGGTGAATTGATATGACTATGGGATAGCTAACAGCTGGCAGTGGGAGGAATGTCACAGAGTCACAGTTTGAGTGTCAGTGGAGATAAAGTCTGAAAGTTTACACACGCTTCTCATCATAATTACACTGCTAAGCATCCCTCTCTCTGTCTCTCTCTGTCTCTCTCTCTCTCTCCAGCTCTTCCTCTCTCTCTCTTCCTCTCTCTCTCTCTCTCCCTCTCTTCCTCTCTTCCTCTCTCCCTCTCTCTCTTTTTTGCTTTCTCACCTGCTCTCTCTGTGGCAGTGTATCTCTCTTGTCTTCTCTTCTTTCCTCTCATCCCTCTCCTCTCCTCTTAGCATTAGTCCCTTTCCAGAGCTGGATTAAATTTCTCACTTGCTCTTACTTCCTTCTCCCATTCCCACTCTCTTTCCTTGCATGCTCTCTCTCTCTCTTGGTCTCTCCCTCTCCCTCCCTCTCTCTCTCTCTCTCTCTCTCTAATGTGTCTTCAATGGTGGGTTGCTGCTGACAGGCCTGCTAATTCACTCTCTGTGATTGCAGAACCATTCCCATTAAATCACAGGAGGGAAGTGCTGATGAGAACAGAAGCCAAGACTGCATGGGTCTGGGTTAAGGGAGAGGAGAGGAGACGAGACGAGACGAGACGAGACGAGACGAGACGAGACGAGACGAGACGAGACGAAATGAAGAGAGATTTTCTCTAAATGTTGCTCATTCAAAAAATAAAGGCAAACTCCTTTCTTTTAGTAGCCTATACATCATGAAAATAAAGAGTAGGAAAGGACCATTACGTGTAGGTTTTGAATATATGTATGTATTGATGCATCCACTCACTGTTGTGTTATTCACAGTCTCGGTTCAAAAGCACTGAAAGAGCCATTGCAGTTACAGAAACACACCATCCATAACCACTCATTTACCATTCATTACTCAAACAAAAGAAATTAACTTCCCACAACTATTCTCTTATTGTTCCTCAGTAATTAATGACGTTTTTCATCGCTGTTTAATTTAGATGACAAATTACATTTCTCTCTCTATCTCCACTTGATTGCTTTGAATTTAATTTCTTTGTCGATTTCAATAAGCAATATTTAGGAACGTAATAAATGTATCTTTCTACCACACAATTGATTCATTAAAACAGGGCGGCTCGCGTTATCGTCCCCCAGAAGGTTCAAACCCATAATTTCCTGTTCAATTTCAAGGATATAAACAGTTAATCTGAGGCGAACCCCAATCAGGACAAATTTAATGACAATGGTGGACTGTCGCTTCAGCTATTCAAAGTTAGTTGACCTTGCAAAATGGAATTAAAAGGAAATTAATTTTCATTGAAATGAACAATGGGCTGCAACAATCAACAATCATTTGGCAGAGGTTCACTGTTCGACATTAAGAAATAATTCACCATGTTGCCTAGTCTCTGGCCATATAAATGTACTAAATGTTGTCAATCTTGAATGAATACTGCAACTTCATGGCCTGTTAAGTATTCTTCCTCTATACAAAATGCAATAGGTGATCATGGCGCTGGACGGAATAGCGGACATTTTATGGGCTCCTGAACAATTGTGTTTTTTTTGCTCTGGTCATAACTTTTTTTGTGCATAATATTTACTCTATCGTTTCTTATGACTGAACCGCGCTTCTGGACATTAGAACATTTGGACGAGGACTTCTACTTCAATAATTTGGCGGCGAAAGACATATTGATTATCCCGGACTAGGTTTAAATCCCCAAGATTCGAAGAAGGAGGAGACGGCGCTATAGAGGCCAGAGTATGGGATACCTGACGAGACTACGTCAGAGAGTGGATAAACCACCACTACCCTCCGCTCTATTGGTGAACGTGCAATCACTGGAGAATAAACTGGATGAGCTCCGTTTGTGATGATCCTATCACCGTGATCTAAAGAACTGTAATATCCTATGTTTCTCAGAGTCATGGCTGAACCAGGACATGGTCAATGTAAATCTATATTGTTTTTCTACACATCGGCAGGACAGAACGGTTCTGCTCGCCTGAGTGAGTATACCTCATGATAGTCCGGATAGCTAATGGTTAACTATTAGACTACCTGCATTGACCCTTTCTGCACAAACTCTTTTGA
This sequence comes from Salvelinus fontinalis, assembly GCF_029448725.1. Lineage (NCBI taxonomy): Eukaryota > Metazoa > Chordata > Actinopteri > Salmoniformes > Salmonidae > Salvelinus > Salvelinus fontinalis. Next base: position 16,253,136 of record NC_074693.1, read on the forward strand.
CTCATCACATACGCTGCTACTACTGTTTATTATCTATCCTGTTGCCTCGTCACTTTATCCCCACCTATACCCCTGCCCATCCACTCTGTACACTTACCCCGTCTATATAGCCAAGTTATATCATTGTGGATTTATTCCTTGTGTTATTAATGTTCTATTATTTCTCTTTTTCCTCTCTGCATTGTTGGGACGGGCCCGTAAGTAAGCATTTAAATGTTAGTCTACACCTGTTGTTTACAAAGCATGTGACAAATAAAAATGTATTTGATTTGATGTAAATTTCTCTGGATGAAATCATCTACGTTCGTGTCAGGAATGTCAACGTCAACATGTAAGAAGACTGAACATTGAAACACAAGCCAACTAGGACATTATAGGCCACCAAGTGATACCCCAAACTTTCACTCGTTTAAAATACAGTCCTGCACTTCTAGAAGAGAGAGAAGGACAGAAAGAGAGAAAGAGAATGACAGAAGGAGAGAGTGAGGGGAGAGGGAGAGAAGCAGAGAGAAAGACAGAGAATAAGAAATAAATGGATAAGCAGAGAGAGAGAGATAGCTCCTTGCTCCTTGTCTCTCTCCAGAGACCATTACTGAACAATAAGTATTGATTGGTTCCGTCACATCAGAATCCTGTGCACACAGATCCATGTATCTGTTCCTGTGTCTGCAGCCGAGCTATGGTGAGCCAAGGCAGACAGCAGGTCAATACACTAAAGCCTACTCAACATTCTTTATTTTATTTTTTTTAAATGGATCAACATTATAGGCTTCTTCCGAGAGGACCGGCGGAGACCACGGCAGACTGGGGAGAACAGGGTTTCTGTTGAAGATCACTACTGACACCTATTGGTGCTTGGATCGTTGGACTGACAATATGAATGGGCTTAGGTTTGGGCCTAGATCCTGTTTGGAATGAGGAGGCTGGGGTTGTTTTAGCCAACTCCTGTGGTAAAAGAGACAGCGACTGAGTTGTTTGTAGCGAAACACACATGAGCATATGGTAACGTCGACTACCTGAAAGATAAAAGGGCCCATCAATTAATAACTGATTCCATGTATAATTGCTATATAATTTTTTTTACGACAGTGGTTAAGAATGGGATGGTTACCTATAGGTCTGTAAGACTACCCACTCGGCACACCATGTCATTTCAACGTGGACAATTGGTTAATATTTGGTTGAGAAGTTAATCAATGGGATTACAACCTACACTGAGTATACAAAACATCTTTCCATGACATAGACTGACAGGTGAATCCAGGTGAAAGTCACTAATTAAAGCCACTTCAGTCAACGTAGATGAAGGGGAGGAGACAGGTTCAAGAATGATTTTTAAGCCTTGAGACAATTAAGACAAGGATTATGTATGTGCGCCATTCAGAGGGTGAATGGGCAAGACAAAAGATGTAAGTGCCTTTAACCGGGGTATGGTGGTACTGGTTTGAGTGTGTCAAGAACTGCAACGCTGCTGGGTTTTTCACACTCAACAGTTTCCCATGTGTATCAAGAATGATCCACCACCCGAAGATCATCCAGCCAATTTGACACAACTGTGGGAAGCATACGAGTCAACATGGGCCAGTATCCCTGTGGAAGGGAATGCTTTCGACACCTTGTAGAGTCCAATGAATTGAGGCTGTTCTGATGGCCAAAGTGGGGGGGTGAAACTAAATGTTGAGATGACATTAAAGTACAGTACATGATGCAATTGATCAATGCCGTTCAACATTCTCCGCAGATTATTACAGCAATTGTGAAGATCTCCACAGACCTGCAACGACCTCTGCATGCTATCTTGAACATTCAAGCTTTATATAATTACATAAGAAGACAACTTCAAAATGTGGCCATGGATGTGTTACTAATTTTAAGGTTGAATGTTACATTAGTTTGTAAGAAAGCCTAGTGCAGTCAAAAAAGTGATTTTCCTGTGTTTATATTTCCACACTATGAGGTTGGAATAATATTGTGAAAATTATAATGGCCTTTTAGTGTAAGAGCTGTTTGAAATGTCCGCCTGAAATGTCAGCCTGTTTTGGTGGGATGGTGTTCTGACCTACCTTGTGACATCACCAGGAGGTAAATCTGTTAATAGACCAATAAGAAAGAGAGTTCCAAACCTCTCTGCCAAAAACATCTAGTTTTCAGTTTTCCTCTCTCCACTCAGACCACTCCCAGACATTCCCAGCAAAATTATTGCGTGAGAAATGTGGGATGGTGGGTTATCGCTTCGTGGACTTCTTTGCTAAGAAGCAATTATTTTAAAAAAATTGACCATTTTAATTGAAAACCATCACAATAAGGTACTTCATTGTGACCCAGAAATGATTTGATATTGAGACAAAAATGGCTGCATTGGACCTTTAACTTTAGGCTATTTACAGTATTACAAAGTAATTTTGAATTGTGTTTGGTTGACAACTCAAGTATCTTCTGCTTGGGTAGTTCCATTTGAGCCCCTGGCTTAATCCCATTCTTTAACTTATATTTTTGCTTGAGATGGAGATGTGAATCCAACATATAATATGTCAACACGTTAATAGGCTATTTATTATATTTAAAAAATGATACTGAATTTTGTTTGGTTGTCAATGCAACCAAATGTAAACATTTGAAGGAGCTTCTTCTTCTGCTTGCAAAGTTCCATCTCAACCAAAAAATCTAAGTAGGACTAAATCAAATCAAACTTTAAATAAACTGGAAGTCTTCCGACTAGCTTGGAAAGACAGTACCGTATTGAAGAGCCCTCACAGTATCGAAGAGCCCTCACTGCTGCTCGATCATCCTATTTTTCCAACTTAATTGAGGAAAATAAGAACAATCCGAAATTTATTTTTGATACTGTCGCAAAGCTCACTAAAAAGCAGCATTCCCCAAGAGAGGATGGCTTTCACTTCAGCAGTGATAAATTCATGAACTTCTTTGAGGAAAAGATCATGATCATTAGAAAGGAAATTACGGACTTCTCTTTAAATCTGCGTATTCCACCAAAGCTCAGTTGTCCTGAGTCTGCACAACTCTGCCAGGACCTAGGATCAAGAGAGATCCTCAAGTGTTTTAGTACTATATCTCTTGACACAATGATGAAAATAATCATGGCCTCTAAACCGTCAAGCTGCATACTCCAACTATTCCAACTAAACTACTGAAAGAGGGGCTTCCTGTGCTTGGCCCTCCTATGTTGAACATAATAAACGGCTCTCTATGCACCGGATGTGTTCCAAACCCACTAAAAGTGGCAGTAATAAAGCCTCTCTTGAAAAAGCCAAACCTTGACCCAGAAAATATAAAAAACTAGCAGCCTATATCGAATCTTCCATTCTTCTCAAAAAAAAATGAAAAAGCTGTTGCGCAGCAACTCACTGCCTTCCTGAAGACAAACAATGTATACGAAATGCTTCAGTCTGGTTTTAGACCCCGTCATAGCACTGAGACTACACTTGTGAAGCTGGTAAATTACCTTTAAATGGCGTCAGACTGAGGCTCTGCATCTGTCCTCGTGCTCCTAGACCTTAGTGCTGCTTTTGATACCATCGATCACCACATTCTTTTGGAGAGATTGGAAACCCAAATTGGTCTACACGGACAAGTTTATCTGTCGGAAAGATATCAGTTTGTCTCTGTGAATGGTTTGTCCTCTGACAAATCAACTGTACATTTTGGTGTTCCTCAAGGTTCCGTTTTAGGACCACTATTGTTTTCACTATATATTTTACCTCTTGGGGATGTCATTCGAAAACATAATGTTAACTTTCACTGCTATGCGGATGACACACAGCAGTACATTTCAATGAAACATGGTGAAGCCCCAAAATTGCCCTCGCTAGAAGCCTGTGTCTCAGACATAAGGAAGTGGATGGCTGCAAACTTTCTACTTTTAAACTCGGACAAAACAGAGATGCTTGTTCTAGGTCCCAATAAACAAAGAGATCTTCTGTTGAATCTGACATTTAATCTTGATGGTTGTACATTTGTCTCAAATAAAACTGTGAAGGACCTTGGCGTTACTCTGGACCCTGATCTCTCTTTTGACGAACATATCAAGACTGTTTCAAGGACAGCTTTTTTCCATCTAAAATCAGAAACTTTCTGTCCAATAATGATGCAGAAAATAAAATCCATGCTTTTGTTACTTCTAGGTTAGACTACTGCAATGCTCTACTTTCCGACTACCCGGATAAAGCACTAAATAAACTTCAGTTAGTGCTAAATACGGCTGCTAGAATCCTGACTAGAACCAAAGAATTTGATCATATTACTCCAGTGCTAGCCTCCCTACACTGGCTTCCTGTTAAGGCAAGGGCTGATTTCAAGGTTTTCCTGCTAACCTACAAAGCATTAGATGGGCTTGCTCCTACCTATCTTTCTGATTTGGTCCTGCCGTACATACCTACACGTACGCTACGGTCACAAGACACAGGCCTCCTAATTGTCCCTAGAATTTCCAAGCAAACAGCTGGAGGCAGGGCTTTCTCCTATAGAGCTCCATTTTTATGGAATGGTCTGCCTACCCATGTGAGAGACGCAGACTCGGTCTCAACCTTTAAGTCTTTACTGGACTCATCTCTTCAGTAGGTCATATGATTGAGTGTAGTCTGGCCCAGGAGTGTGAAGGTGAACGGAAAGGCTCTGGAGCAACAAATCGCCTTTGCTGTCTCTGCCTGGCCGGTTCCCCTCTCTCCACTGGGATTCTCTGCCTCTAACCCTATTACAGGGGCTGAGTCATTGGCTTACTGGTGCTCTTCCATGCCGTCCCTAGGAGGGGTGCGTCACTTGAGTGGGTTGAGTCACTGACGTGACCTTCCTGTCTGGGTTGGTGCCCCTCCTTGGGTTGTGCCGTGGCGGAGATCTTTGTGGGCTATACTCGGCCTTGTCTTAGGATGGTAAGTTGGTGGTTGAAGATATCCCTCTAGTGGTGTGCGGGCTGTGCTTTGGCAAAGTGGGTGGGGTTATATCCTGTCTGTTTGGCCCTGTCTGGGGGTATCATCAGATGGGGCCACAGTGTCTCCTGACCCCTCCTGTCTCAGCCTCCAGTATTTATGCTGCAGTAGTTTATGTGTCGGGTGGGTAGGGTCAGTCTGTTATATCTGGAGTACTTCTCCTGTCTTATCCGGTGTCATGTGTGAATTTAAGTATGCTCTCTCTAATTCTCTCTTTCTCTTCTTTCTCTCTCTTGGAGGACCTGAGCTCTAGGGCCGTGCCTCAGGACTACCTGGCATGATGACTCCTTGCTGTCCCCAGTCCACCTGGCCGTGCTGCTGCTCCAGTTTCAAATGTTCTGCCTGCGGCTATGGAACCCTGACCTGTTCACTAGACGTGCTACCTGTCCCAGACCTGCTATTTTCAACTCTCTAGAGACAGCAGGAGCGGTAGAGATACTCTTAATGATCGGCTATGACATTTACTCCTGAGGTGCTGACTTGTTGCACCCTCGACAACTACTGTGATTAGTATTATTTGACCATGCTGGTCATTTATGAACATTTGAACATCTTGGCCATGTTCTGTTATAATCTCCACCCGGCACAGCCAGAAGAGGACTGGCCACCCCTCATATTCTGGTTCCTCTCTAGGTTTCTTCCTAGGTTTGTCCTTTCTAGGGAGTTTTTCCTAGCCACCGTGCTTCTACACCTGCATTGCTTGCTGTTTGGGTTTTTAGGCTGGGTTTCTGTACAGCACTTTGAGATATCAGTTGATGTAAGAAGGGCTTTATAAATACATTTGATTTGATTTGATTTAGTCCTATACTTCAGCTTTGATTTTTGGTTGAGATGGAGACATTAATCCAACATATCAATTATTAATTTGAAAACAAACTGGAATTAAAGCCAGACTAAGTCAGTGGCTCAGACGGAACTATCCAAGCAGAAGATGAAGCTCCCTCAAATGTTAATATTTGGTTGCGTTGACAACCAAACACAATTCAATATCACTAAACATTATTACATTTGATATCAACCAGAGCTTGAAACCCTAGGCCTATAAATGATCTATTTTGAGTTGAATCCTCGGTTGAATTGAATCTATAGCTGTCAATGACTATGTTAATGCTAAAAAATCCTAGATAGCCTCATTGATGATGCATGAATGACCACATGTGCTCTGTTAAACCTACCTTTCGGAATGACTTCGATAGCAACAGTGAATCTATTTATTTGTTAACCTGTTGAGGCTGGGGGCGCTGTTGTCACTATTTATGCTAATCGTGTAATTTTTGAAACGGCTTCCCACAAAATTCTTGATCGTACAATATGCATATTATTATTATTATTGGATAGAAAACAGTCTATAGTTTCTATAGGAGTTGAAATTTTGTCTCTAAGTGGAACAGAACCCATTCTACAGCAATTTCCCTGACATGGAGTCAGATTTCAGAAATTTTGGCCCCTGATCTGGAGTCAGTTAAAAGGCCACTGTTATTGCTATGAGTATACAGACACTGCTTACGTCTTCCCCTGGATGCCTTTACATGATGACGATTTGAATGGGGTCGATTGCGCGTTCACAGGCACTATAAATTAAAAAACCCTGTAGCTAGTAAGTCTTTTGGAGCTGCATAATGCGCCTGGAGGACACCGACCCGCACCTGTTCCAAGCATTAGTGTTGGGAGTAATCTTTCTCCGGTCATGTTAAGACTCGTTATAGGAGTTAAAAACATCATAAGGTAGTTAATTTAAAGCGTTTTATAGCAATTTATATCCGTTTAGTGCGATTTTGGGACATTTATTTCTGAAACGCTGTGAATCGCTGGGCACGCTTCCAGTTCATGCTGAACGCAGTTGGCATTTCCACATGGCAAGAGGACAGCTTTCCACCAAAAGACGATTAGACCCAAGAAAGGATTCTTTGCCCAAGATACTGATGGAAGAACAGCTCAAAGTAGGACATTTTTATTATGATAAATCGTGTTTCTGTCGAAAAATGTTAGTGGCTTAGGACGCCATGTTTTTTGACGTAGCTTCGCTTGGCGCAAACTGTATTGAAAAGTAAGGATAATTTAAAAAATGTAATTCCGCGATTGTATTAAGAATTAAATTGTCTATCAATCGATGTCCACCCTATATTTTTTAGTCACGTTTATGAGTATTTATGTATAAGAGTAGATCACTGTCTAATATGGCGCACGGACATTTTCTCACCAGCTGGGCTACTTTCCCCATTGTCTAACCATGATTTTGGTGGCTAAATATGCACATTTTCGAACAAACTGTATATGCATGTTGTAATGTGATGTTACAGGGGTGTCATCTGAAGAATTCTGAGAAGGTTAGTGAAAAAAATAATATATTTTGGCGATGTTGACGTTATCGCTCACTTTGGCTAGAATTAATGCTGGGGTAATGTTTGCACCTGTGCTATGCTAATATAACGATTTATTGTGTTTTCGCTGTAAGACACTTAGAAAATCTGAAATATTGTCTGTATTCACAGGATCTGTGTCTTTCGATTAGTGTATGCTGTGTATTTTTACGAAATGTTTGATGATTAGTAAGTAGGTAAACACGTTGCTCTATGTAGTTATGCTAGTCCATTTGTGACGGTGGGTGCAATTGTAACCTATGCCATCTACCTGAAATATGCACATTTTTCTAACAAAACCTATCCCATACCATAAATATGTTATCAGACTGTCATCTGATGAGTTTTTTTCTTGGTTAGGGGCTATAAATATCTTAGTTTAGCCGAATTGGTGATAGCTACTGGTGTTGGTGGACAAATAAAAGATGGTGGATTATGCTAATGTGTTTTTAGGTAATAGATGTACATCTTTACATATTGTGTCTTCCCTGTAAAACATTTTAAAAATCGGACATGTTGGCTGGATTCACAAGATCTGTGTCTTTCATTAGCTGTATTGGACTTTAATGTGTGAAAGTTAAATATTTAAAAAAAAAAATTTTTTTGAATTTCGCGGCTCTGCCTTTTCAGTGGGGGTGGGGGGGGAGTGCCGCTAGCGGCACCCTCAGCCTAGACAGGTTAAGTGGAAATCTCTCAACAATCATTCTCATGATAGGGCATTGGTAGTAGCCAGTGACATCATATCTAAGCAGGGCTGGGCTTGATTAAAGCCCTGAATTCTCCAGTAGGATGTGCTGCCGAGCTTATTGTTATTTTTGTTCTGATAGTGGATATAACGTTGAAGGTTTGACGTTCTTTTAAAAGTACAAATGTAACATATTTAATGCATGGTTTGTTTACAGTATGTTGAAATTTGGTTACCATGATGGCAATCCTGTGGTTGAAATTTTACCCTCAAAACAACAGTTTACGTTGATTACTTTTATCAAATCCAATGTATTTTTAACGTAGATTCCACGTCACAATGACAAATTACATAAAAACAACATTGGTTCGTCCAGTTGGTTCCCTTTGTATAGTGGATACAGACTATGCGATCCAGCACTCACAGTATGTAATGTATTCAATCAATTCAGCTCTTCCCCTAAAAATAAATCCTCTCCACATTTATATAACCACATTCTTCCAGAACCTCACCTCAACCACCAAAACCTCACCCTAACAACCAAAACATGATCTCAACAACCAAAACCTCACCCCAACAACCAAACCCTCACCTCAACAACCAAAACCTCACCCCAACAACCAAAACCTCACCTCAACAACCAAAACGTCACCTTAACAACCAAAACCTCACCTCAACAACCAAAACGTCACATTAACAACCAAAACCTCACCTCAACAACCAAAACCTCACCTCAACAACCAAAACCTCACCTCAACAACCAAGACCTCACCTCAACAACCAAAACCTCACCTTAACAACCAAAACCTCACCTCAACAACCAAAACGTCACCTTAACAACCAAAACCTCACCTTAACAACAAAAAACCTCACCTCAACAACCAAAACCTCACCTTAACAACCAAAACCTCACCTTAACAACCAAAACCTCACCTCAACAACCAAAACGTCACTCCAACAACCAAAACCTCACCCCAACAACCAAAACCTCACTCCAACAACCAAAAGCCAAAGCCAATTAATTGTTACTGACTCTGCTCAATATTCTCTTGATCCACTGCATGAGTTTGATAGAAATCCCAATACAAAAAGCATCCAAAGGAGTACATCAAAGGATATCACACATTTAAAAACCTCTTTTGATGTGGAATGAAACTGAATTTCAATGCAGTTCCTCCCTGCTCTTCTTCACAGGATAGCATTGGCTAATCTTGCAGTTAAACTTCATTCATCTTAAAGGAACATTTAAATGGGCTCCCGAGTGGCGCAGCGGTCTAAGGCACTGCATCTCAATGCTAGAGGCGTTACTACAGACCCTGGTTCCATTCCAGGCTGTATCACAACCGGCCGTGATTGGGAGTCCCATAGGGTGCCTTGCGTCGTTAGGGTTTGGTTGGGGGAGGTCGTCAATGTAAATAAGAATTTGTTCTTAACTGACTTTTTTTTAAATTTTATTTCACCTTTATTTAACCAGGTAGGCTAGTTGAGAACAAATTCTCATTTGCAACTGCGACCTGGCCAAGATAAAGCATAGCAGTGTGAACAGACAACAACACAGAGTTACACATGGAGTAAACAATAGACAAGTCAATAACATGGTAGAAAAAAGAGAATCTATATACAATGTGTGCAAAAGGCATGAGGTAGGCAATAAATCGAATAATTACAATTTAGCAGATTAACACTGGAGTGATAAATCATCAGATGATCATGTGCAAGAAGAGATACTGGTGTGCAAAAGAGCAGAAAAGTAAATAAATAAAAGCAGTATGGGGGTGAGGTAGGTAAATTGGGTGGGTAGTTTACAGATGGACTATGTACAGCTGCAGCGATCGGTTAGCTGCTCGGATAGCAGATTTTTAAAGTTGTTGAGGGAGATAAAAGTCTCCAACTTCAGAGATTTTTGCAATTCGTTCCAGTCGCAGGCAGCAGAGAACTGGAAGGAAAGGCGTCCAAATGAGGTTTTGGCTTTAGGGATGATCAGTGAGATACACCTGCTGGAGCGCGTGCTACGGGTGGGTGTAGCCATCGTGACCAGTGAACTGAGATAATGCGGCACTTTGCCTAGCATAGCCTTGTAGATGACCTGGAGCCAGTGGGTCTGACGACGAACATGTAGCGAGGGCCAGCCGACTAGGGCATACAGGTCGCAGTGGTGGGTCGTATAAGGTGCTTTAGTAACAAAACGGATGGCACTGTGATAAACTGCATCCAGTTTGCTGAGTAGAGTATTGGAAGCTATTTTGTAGATGACATCGCCGAAGTCGAGGATCGGTAGGATAGTCAGTTTTACTAGGGTAAGTTTGGCGGCGTGAGTGAAGGAGGCTTTGTTCCGGAATAGAAAGCCGACTCTAGATTTGATTTTGGATTGGAGATGTTTGATATGAGTCTGGAAGGAGAGTTTGCAGTCTAGCCAGACACCTAGGTACTTATAGATGTAGGACTTGCCTAGTTTAATTGTCACGTTCTGACCTTAGTTCCTTTTTTATGTCTTTATTTTAATTGGTCAGGGCGTGAGTTCGGGGTGGGCATTCTATGTTGATTTTCTATGTTTTGTTCTGTTGTTATATTTCTATGTGTTTGGCCTAGTATGGTTCTCAATCAGAGGCAGGTGTCAGTCGTTGTCTCTGATTGGGAGCCATATTTAGGTAGCCTGTTTTCTATTGTGTTTTGTGGGTGGTTGTTTCCTGTGTTAGTACCATACGGGACTTTTTCGGTTGTTTGTTGTACTTTTGTTATTTTGTTCTGTGTTCTATTGATTAATTAAATATCACATTATGGACACTTACCACGCTGCACATTGGTCCGATCCTTGCTACTCATCCTCACACGAAGAGGAAATTATTTACAGAACCACCCACCAAAAAAGGACCAAGCAGCATTGTAACTAGGAGCAGAGGGTTCTGGACTCCTGGACTTAGAAGGAAATTTTGGACGGCAAAGGACCCTGGGCACAGCCCGGGGCGTATCGCCGTCCGAAAGAGGAGCTGGAGGCAGCTAGAGCGGAGCGGCGCCACTACGAGGAATTGGCGCGAGGTAACGGGCACGAGTGGCAGCTCCAGAATTTGGGGCTACGCTCGAGACCACCAGTTCACCTCCACGGTCCAGTGCATCCGGTGCCTCGGCCAAGGACAAGGCCTCCTGCATGGCTCCCCAGCCTGGTGAGTTCTGTGTCTGTGCTAAGCACTAACCCTCCTGCATGTCTCCACAGCCTGGTGAGTCCTGTGCCTTCTCCCAGAGCCAGGCCTCCTGTGTGTCTCTCCACTCCAGTGGTGAACCATGGCAAAAAGCCTCCAGTGATAATCCATGGCAAAAAGCCTCCAGTGATGATCCATGGCAAGAAGCCTCCAGTGATGATCCATGGCAAGAAGCCTCCAGTGATGATCCATGGCACGAAGCCTCCGGTGAAGATCCATGGCACGAAGCCTCCGGTGATGATCCATGGCACGAAGCCTCCGGTGATGATCCATGGCACGAAGCCTCCGGTGAAGATCCATGGCACGAAGCCTCCGGTGATGATCCATGGCACGAAGCCTCCGGTGATGATCCATGGCACGAAGCCTCCGGTGATGATCCATGGCACGAAGCCTCCGGTGATGATCCATGGCACGAAGCCTCCGGTGATGATCCATGGCACGAAGCATCCGGTGAGGATCCATGGCACGAAGCCTCCGGTGAGGATCCATGGCACGAAGCCTCCGGTGATGATCCATGGCACGAAGCCTCCGGTGATGATCCATGGCACGAAGCCTCCGGTGAGGATCCATGGCATGAGGCCTCCAACGAAGGACGTCAGTCCGGAGCCTCCAGCGTCGCCCTCTAGTCCGGAGCCTCCAGCGTCGCCCTCTAGTCCGGAGCCTCCAGCGTCGCCCTCTAGTCCGGAGCCTCCAGCATCGCCCTCTAGTCCGGAGCCTCCAGCGTCGCCCTCTAGTCCGGAGCCTCCAGCGTCACCCTCTAGGCCGGAGCCTCCAGCGTCGCCCTCTAGTCCGGAGCCTCCAGCGTCTCCCCCCCTGTCCGGAGCAGCCAGAGCCTCCCTCCTGTCCGGAGCAGCCAGAGCCTCCGGACCGGAAGCCTCAGTGTTCTATTGATTTATTAAATATCTCATTATGGACACTTACCACGCTGCACATTGGTCCGATCCTTGCTACTCCTCCTCAGACGAAGAGGAAATCCGTTACAAAACCACCCACCAAAAAAGGACCAAGCAGCGTGGTAACCAGGAGCAGAGGGCTCTGGACTCCTGGACTTGGGAGGAAATTTTGGACGGCAAAGGACCCTGGGCACAGCCGGGGTCGTATCGCCGTCCGAAAAAGGAGCTGGAGGCAGCTAGAGCAGAGCGGCGCCACTACGAGGAATTGGCGCGAGGTAACGGGCACGAGAGGCAGCTCCAGAATTTGGGGCTACACTCGAGACCACCAGTGCACCTCCACGGTCCAGTGCATCCGGAGCCTCGGCCAAGGACAAGGCCTCCTGCATGTCTCCCCAGCCTGGTGAGTTCTGTGTCTGTGTTAAGCACTAACCCTCCTGCATGTCTCCCCAGCCTGGTGAGTCCTGTGCCTTCTCCCAGAGCCAGGCCTCCTGTGTGTCTCTCCACTCCAGTGGTGATCCATGGCAAGAAGCCTCCAGTCATAATCCATGGCAAAAAGCCTCCAGTGATAATCCATGGCAAAAAGCCTCCAGTGATAATCCATGGCACGAAGCCTCCAGTGATGATCCATGGCAAGAAGCCTCCAGTGATGATCCATGGCAAGAAGCCTCCAGTGAGGATCCATGGCACGAAGCCTCCAGTGAGGATCCATGGCACGAAGCCTCCGGTGATGATCCATGACACGAAGCCTCCGGTGATGATCCATGGCACGAAGCATCCGGTGAGGATCCACGGCATGAGGCCTCCAACGAAGGACGTCAGTCCGGAGCCTCCAGCGTCGCCCTCTAGTCCGGAGCCTCCAGCGTCGCCCTCTAGTCCGGAGCCTCCAGCGTCGCCCTCTAGTCCGGAGCCTCCAGCGTCGCCCTCTAGGCCGGAGCCTCCAGCGTCGCCCTCTAGTCCGGAGCCTCCAGCGTCTCCCCCCCTGTCCGGAGCAGCCAGAGCCTCCCTTCTGTCCGGAGCAGCCAGAGCCTCCAGACCGGAAGCCTCAGTGTTCTGTTGATTTATTAAATATCTCATTATGGACACTTACCACGCTGCACATTGGTCCGATCCTTGCTACTCCTCCTCAGACGAAGAGGAAATCCGTTACATTAATCAAATAAATAGATGTTATGAACACCTAGAATCATGAAGAAATTCATAGGATATACAGTACCAATCAAAAGTTTGGACACACCTACTCATTCCAGGGTTTCTATTTATTTTTATTTTCTACATTGTAGAATAACAGTGAAGACATCAAAACTATGAAATAACACATACAGAATCATGTAGTAACCAAAAAAGTTTTTTTTTTTTAGATTCTTCAAAGTAGACATCCTTTGCCTTGATGACAGCTTTACACACTCTTGGCATTCTATCAACCAACTTCATGAGGTAGTCACCTGGAATGCATTTCAATTAACAGGTGTGCCTTGTAAAAGTTAATTTGTGGAATTTCTTTCCTTCTTAATGCGTTTGAGCCAATCAGTTGTGTTGTGACAAGGTAGGGTTTGTATACAGAAGACAGCCCTATTTGGTAAAAGACCAAGTCCATATTATGGCAACAATAGCTCAAACAAGCAAAGAGAAACAACATTCCGTCATTGTTTTGAGACATGAAGGTCAGTCAATATGGAAAATATCAAGAACTTAGAAATACTTAGAAGTGCAGTCGCAAATACTTAGAAGTGCAGAACTTAGAAGTGCAGTCGCAAATCCCATCAAGCACTATGATGAAACTGTGTGTGGTTCCCACCGTGAAGCATGGAGGAGGAGGTGTGATGGTGTGGGGGTGCTTGCTGGTGACATTTTCTGTGATTTATTTAGAATTAAAGGCACACTTAACCAGCATGGCTACCACAGCGTTCTGCAGCTATAAGCCTAGTAGGACAATAATTTGTTTATCAACAGGACAATGACCCAACACACCTCCAGGCTGTGTAAGGGCTATTTAACCAAGAAGGAGAGTGATGGAGTGCTGCATCAGATGACCTGGCCTCCAGAATCACCGACCTCAACCCAATTGAGATGGTTTGGGATGAATTGGACTGCAGAGTGAAGGGAAAGCAGCCAACAAGTGATCAGCATATGTGGGAACTCCTTCAAGACTGTTGGAAAAGTCTTTCCAGGTGAAGCTGGTTGAGAGAATGCCAAGCGTGTGCAAAGCTGTCATCAAGGCAAAGGATGGCTACTTTGAATAATCTAAAATCTAAAATATATTTTGATTTGTTTAACACTTTTATGGTCACTACATGATTCCATAAGTATTATTTCATAGTTTTGATGTCTTCACTATTATTCTACAATGTAGAAAATAGTAAAAATGCATAACATCCCTTGAAGGAGTAGGTATGTCCAAACTTTTGACTGGTATTGTATATTTGTTATATTTATTGATTTGGCAACACTGGTCTTCTCCTTCCATGAAAATAAAGCTTACTTTACATTTGAATTGGTTTGGAGCGAGCGACAGACAGACAGACAGACAGACAGACAGACAGACAGACAGACAGACAGACAGACAGACAGACAGACAGACAGACAGACAGACAGACAGACACAGAAGGAATGTATGATAGAGGGCTGGAGCTGATGATTGGAGACTGGGCCACCGAGACGTTATTTTAGGAGGAGGTTTAAGGGAGGTAATGAATCAGACACCAGAATGAGAGACGGTGTTTACCGGCGGGGGTCTCGATTGATGTGATGGAGGAGTTGGAGATGGAGGGAGGAGTAAAGGAGTGTTAACCACACTTAACAGAATGTGACAGGCGCAAAATGACAGGGTCCGTACTGGAGTCAGGGCGATGTGTGGTACACACACAAACACACACACACGTTAGCAGCAGGGACTCAGGGTCTGACTGAGGGAGGGGGGGGGGGTGGGTGGATTGGAGGGCAGGAGACGGTAGTAGGGGGGCAATTTAATTTGATCCACAGAGCGCAAATCAATGGCTGCCTCCCAAATAGCACCCTTTTACCTATACTATGCACCCAATGGGCCCAGGTCAAAAGTAGAGCACTATATAGAGGATAGGGTATCATTCAGGATGCAGAAAGTGCCTCCGCTCCATCTCTCCATCTCTCCATTCGCAAGCCTGCCACATTGCCAATCAGAAAGGAGACAACACTCTCTCAGACAGGAGACAAGATGAAGTCATCCCAGTGTCACTGTGGTTCACCGTAGCGGCTTCTAGTGGAGGAGGAAATAGATGGCAATTACAGGAATGAACCTGGCGGTGGTGTGTGGAAGTCCCCTACTCTTCTCCTTTTTATCGACTATCTCCTTTGTTCTCCTCTCTCTATCTCTGTCCTCTCCTCCTTTCTCTCTCCCTGTACTTCCTCTACCATCCCTCCTCCTCAGGTAGGTCACGTGTCATTCTGAATCGTTATACCTGTGATAGGCCTTACTGCCTCTGGTGTAGTTACCTGCTTCACATTGGGAATACTGGGAATAATGAGATTAATGGAAATAATGGGAATAATAATGGGAATAATGGGAATAATGAGAAAATTGGGAATAATGAGAATAATGGAAATAATGAGAATAATGGAATAATGAGAATAATACTGTATTTTTCTTCACATATACAGTACCAGTCAAAAGGTTGGACAACACTACTCATTCAAGGGATTTTCTTTATTTTTACTATTTTCTACATTGCAGAAAAATAGTGAAGACATCAAAACTATGAAATAACACATATGGAATCATGTAGCAACCAAAAAAGTGTGAAACAAATCTAAATATATTTTAGATTTTAGATTCTTCAAAGTAGCCACCCTTTGCTTGATGACAGCTTTTGCACACCCTTGGCATGCTCTCAACCAGCTTCATGAGGTAGTCACCTGGAATGCATTTCAATTAACAGGTGTGCATTGTTAAAAGTTCATTTGTGGAACTTCTTTCCTTCTTAATAGGTGTGAGCCAATCGGTTGTGTTGTGACAAGGTAGGGTTTGTATAAAGAAGACAGCCCTATTTGGTAAAAGACCAAGTCCATAGTATGGCAACAACAGCTCAAATAAGAGAAAAAACAGTCCATCATTGCTTCAAGAACTTTGAAAGTTTCTTCAAGTGCAGTCGCAAAAACCATCAAGCGCTATGATAAAACTGGCTCTCATGAGGACCGCCACAGGAAAGGAAGACCCAGAGTTACCTCTGCTGCAGAGGATAAGTTCATTAGAGTTACCATCCTCAGAAATTGCAGCCCAAATAAATGCTTCACAGAGTTCAAGTAACAGACACATCTCAACATCAACTGTTCAGAGGAGACTGTGTGAATCAGGCCTTCATGGTCGAATTGCTGCAAAGAAAACACTATTAAAGGACACCAATAAGAGGAAGAGACTTTCTTGGGCCAAGAAACACGAGCAATGGACATTAGACTGGTGAAAATGTTTTGGTCCTTTGGTCTGGAGTTCAAATCTGAGATATCTGGCTCCATCAGCCGTGTCTTTGTGAGATGCAGTGTAGGTGAACGGATGATCTCTGCATGTGTGGTTCCCACCATAATACATAAAGAATGGAGGAGGGAGGTGGTGCTTTGCTGGTGACAGTAGGACTATCATTTGTTTTTCAACAGGACAAGGACCAAACACACCTCATTTTGGAGTAACTTTTATAGTAAATACGAATAGAATATGTTTTAAACACTTCTACATAAATGTGGATCATGAATAATGATCGTGATATGATTTTGTGCATCTGTAATGTTCTCACCCCCCCGTCATATTTATAGTTGCGTCCACTTTTCATCATGCTCTTCATTATGGATCATAAATAATGGATGTAAATGTGCCGGGGCTTCTCCATAGTCTCCATAACATTGCCAAGCGTCATCCATCTTGTATCCCAGTCATACGGCATTACCTGTTCTGAGTTACGGTTTATTAGCTACCATCCATATGCCCCTCCTTACCTCCACATCATAGTTTCACTAAGGAGAACACACACACCTACGTACACTCAAACACACAAGCATACAGAAGTGCATGTGCACGGACACACACACACACACTACAGCATGAACCTTTAAGGGCTTTATGGCATCTTCTTTACCCAAGACACACCATCAATCTGGGTAATGTCTGTCTCGACCCCTCATCCCCGTTCATAAAATAAAAAGATATGAATACAGCCCATTACAGCCTCTATTGAGGAGAGAGGGGATAAATCAGACAGGTACTTTTAGAGGGATTGGCTGGGCGAGGACAGGTTAGCCAGAGACATTCATCTAGCCTGCTTGGTTTATAGGAGGTCTCGTACCCCCAGTTTAGTGCTGAACAGTCCAAACTGAGGACACTCAAACTGACATTTTTTTTGTAGTAAAAGTGAAGGGAGGGATAGAAAGAAGGGGAAAGAAGCAGGGATGGATAGAGGTAGAGATAGACATCATTTCTTTTTTTGGAATAGCAGTTGGAACAACTGGTATCAAGTGTTGAATTGCGTAGCATGTCGAGGTTACATGAGTCGATTGTATATTCGGAAGATGCATCGTAAACAACTCTCAGACTGATGTTCCTCTGTTTCTCATCCTCTTGTTTTCAAGGATTTAAATGTCCTTTTACTCAAAACAGAAAAGTAAAGATGGAAACAGTTAGAAAGTGAAATGTCACATACCATTTCTATTTCAATGCAAAGAGGTCAGTTAATGTTCGTTGCTAATGAGTTGGTTGCTATTTGGGATGCAGACATTACCCAGACAGCGGGGAACACCCGGCTCCACAGACGACCCAGACAACATCTCTTATCCCCAATAAACAAAACAAAAAAGGGGAAAAGCCTCAGTATTTGTCTCTGTTATGAGGCAAAGGTTTCTCTGAAGGATAGCCCTACCTCTATTCCTCTCCATATGATATCTGAAGGATAGCCCTACCTCTATTCCTCTCCATAGGATATCTGAAGGACAGCCCTACCTCTATTCCTCTCCATAGGATATCTGAAGGATAGCCCTACCTCTATTCCTCTCCATAGGATATCTGAAGGATAGCCCTACCTATATTCCTCTCCGTAGGATATCTGAAGGATAGCCCTACCTCTATTCCTCTCCATAGGATATCTAAAGGATAGCCCTACCTCTATTCCTCTCCATAGGATATCTGAAGGATAGCCCTACCTCTATTCCTCTCCATAAGATATCTGAAGGATAGCCCTACCTCTATTCCTCTCCATAGGATATCTGAAGGATAGCCCTACCTCTATTCCTCTCCATAGGATATCTAAAGGATAGCCCTACCTCTATTCCTCTCCATAAGATATCTGAAGGATAGCCCTACCTCTATTCCTCTCCATAGGATATCTGAAGGATAGCCCTACCTCTATTCCTCTCCATAGGATATCTGAAGGATAGCCCTACCTCTATTCCTCTCCATAGGATATCTGAAGGATAGCCCTACCTCTATTCCTCTCCGTAGGATATCTGAAGGATAGCCCTACCTCTATTCCTCTCCATAGGATATCTAAAGGATAGCCCTACCTCTATTCCTCTCCATAGGATATCTGAAGGATAGCCCTACCTCTATTCCTCTCCATAGGATATCTGAAGGCTAGCCCTACCTCTATTCCTCTCCATAGGATATCTGAAGGACAGCCCTACCTATATTCCTCTCCACAGGATATCTGAGTCTCTCTCTCTCTGTATAAGTGACAGACAAGAGAAAGAATTCTCAGCTGATCGTCATACAAAAGAGCAGCCAACTTCACAGCATCACCACATTGCAGTTCACTCCGTTGACGGCTGCTAACGTGTGTGTGTGTGTGTGTGTGTGTGTGTGTGTGTGTGTGTGTGTGTGTGTGTGTGTGTGTGTGTGTGTGTGTGTGTGTGTGTGTGTGTGTGTGTGTGTGTGTGTGTGTGTGTGTGTGTGTGTGTGTGTGTGTGTGTGTGTGTGTGTGTGTGTGTGTGTGTGTGTGTGTGTGTGTGTGTGTTTTCCTGCTCTAGTCCCATTGTCAGGTAAAACTCTTGGCCCTACTCCCAAGCATCAAAAGCATCAACATTGATCCAGCCTGATCTGGTGAATTGATTGGTTCTGACCTTAGATTTGACAGCTACTGCTGCAAAAGCATTTCTCATTCTCCACAAACTAATAAAATGCTGAAATCCCTCCAATCTCCCCCTACCTCTCTCTCTGTATCTCTACCTCTCCCTCTATCGCTCTACTCGCTCTCTCTAAATAACCCTTTATGGTAGCTGCAAATCATCTCTCTTACACACACACACACACACACACACACACACACACACACACACACACACACACACACACACACACACACACACACATCCACCAGCCCTTTATACCAGGAGATCAGAGGCAGGTTTATCTCCTGCAGCATGGGAGTTGGACCCAGGGGGGTGATACAAAGTTATTGATTAGCCGCGCACACACTAACACACACACACACACACACACACACACACACACACACACACACACACAAACTTTGGCACGCGACATCCCATTAAAGATCATTGATTAACCCCACCCACCCTCGCTCCAGTTCTCCTTCTACAGAGCCCACCTCATTACTCTCTCCTCTATTGTTGTTCTCAACTAATCCTCCACTCCTCCACCTAAACTTAGCCGCTCCCCAACTTCTGCTCAGCAAACCTGTCTCTGGATTCCACCCTGCCCTCTATCCCTCTATGTCTCTTTTGCTCCCTCCGTCCCCATGCATCTCCTAGGCTGAGAACACACGCCACCACATGCTCACACATTAATCTATCAATCCAGTTTCAGGCAATAGTCAAGGTCAATTCCTACTTCTGTCAACAACCAGACAGACACACTTCATACTCATCAACAGAGAATCAACCTTTGGTCTGTGTGGAACATAACACATGGAGCACATTTTAAACAGGAAACACCTTGTTCCTGCAACAAGCTCTCAGAGTCTCACTGCAGAATTAGACGTGTATCCACATTTCTCCAGATGTAAAATGTCAAAGTTGCTCCAAACGTCAAATTTAGAAGATTAAGGATTAAGGTTTTTGATAGGGTTAAAACATTACATTTAGGCACTCAATCAGAATTGTTAAGATAAGGGTAAAGGTTTAGGATAGGGTTAAAAAAAAAAAAAAAAAACTAGTGTCCACCACTGAGATTGAAAACACAACCTTCTGATCCATAGGCATAGCGGCCAGTTTGGAAGGCATTTCCCGACATCCTCAGGGCATGGCTAGACGCCCAATTTTGAAGTCACTCTTGCACAACTTGCCTGTATTCCACAGCCTTATGGCGTAATAATAGACACACACACACACACACACACACACACACACACACACACACACACACACACACACACACACACACACACACACACACACACACACACACACACACAGTAGCGAAGACAAACCGCTGTTCTAAATGGGTTTTTTCCTCTCCGTCAGTCCAGGTCCAAGAGGGCAATCACATAGATCTATTTCTATGGTGAGAAATCAAACAAGCCTGTCGTCCCATCTCATCCCATCTCTCCAGGGTGTTGTCACATTCACAACATGGAGTCATTTTCTCAGTTGCTAACCCATTCTCATAGTCACACCCTCCTCTGCCACTGAGCAGAATTGTAATCGGCCGAAGAGAAATAGAGAGAAAGTGTGTGTGCTTGCAAGAACGTTCCAAGAACAGACCGTATGGACATTTACATGACTTTTTGCCTTTGTTATGAATGGAGGAAAGTGGATTTTTGATTTCTAGAATAATGTGAAAAGCAATCATGAAAACTATTTTCACTTCAACCTTTATTTTGCAAAGATGAAGGGGACAAGTGTGTTTGGAGAGAGAGAGAGAGACAGAGAGACAGAGAGACAGAGAGACAGAGAGAGAGAGAGAGAGAGAGAGAGAGAGAGAGAGAGAGAGAGAGAGAGAGAGAGAGAGAGAGAGAGAGAGAGAGAGAGAGAGAGAGAGAGAGAGAGAGAGAGAGAGAGAGAGAGAGAGAGAGAGAGAGAGAGAGAGAGAGAGAGGAGAGAGAGAGAGAGAGAGAGAGAGAGAGAGAGAGAGAGAGAGAGAGAGAGAGAGAGAGAGAGAGAGAGAGAGAGAGAGAGAGAGAGAGAGTGTGTGTGTGTGTGTTCTATTGGTCTGGACAGGGGTGTCATGGCACAAAGCAGGTCATGACAGAGGTTAGTGCTGAATTAGTAACTGTCACTGACTGGACAGAAAAGAGCAGACAGCAGGGCACCCTGTCACACACACACACACACACGCTCGGCCATACTGACTCTGACAGAAGTGGACACTTCCCTCCGCTTCGGGCGGTACCCTCCGTGTGCATCACAGTCACACCCTGTCGGTTTTGATCTGTGTGTGTGTGTGTGTGTGTGTGTGTGTGTGTGTGTGTGTGTGTGTGTGTGTGTGTGTGTGTGTGTGTGTGTGTGTGTGTGTGTGTGTGTGTGTGTGTGGTGTGACACTGTGTGTGTGTGTGGGGGGGGGGGGAGTCTGGGTCATACAGAAACAGGACATTTTCCTTTCCTTTGAGGAAAATGTACCTTGTCTTTCACTTTCTGACACACACCATGTCATGACTGTCCTGTAAGGATCCAAATAGGTCAGATCAGCTTTGCAATAAATAACTTCAACCAAACCCTCTCTAACCAGCTGTCAACATTCAGCTATCTCCCTCTCACCCACCAGAGAGATGATGAGCTGCAGCTCACATCCAAAGTGGTTCGAACTCTGAAATCTCTACACGAGGTAGAGACGATAAAGTCACCTCCAGGACAATCACTGGTACAGCTGATTAGCTGTCCTAAGTAAAGTATCTAGAAAAGTGAACTTAAGTGGTACCATTCTACTACTCTCCTCAAATCCCTGTAATACGCTACTCTCATCACCCCAATGGGAACCATCGACACGGCTGGCTAGCCGATCTTCAAAGAGGCAGCTTCAGGAGAGCATGGAAGGGAAATCAACTCTGTAGTTCTGTTCTGAACTACACGACAGGTCACCGGATACCTGACGACAGCAGAGATTAACAACAGTAGAAGACGGGTGGGGACCCCTTTTGGACAATCAGAGCCTTACAAGCGTGCAACAAAAAGGACCAACAGCAATTCCAAGAAGGCCGGGTTCCAACAGAAATACACAAAGAACCAAGACATTTACACTTAAATACATTCATGAATTCTACTCCAAAGGGCTGGCGGTTTGGTTGTTAAGTATATGATTACTGTGAGAGTAGTTTCTAAATGTAGCAAAGTATTATGTCTCTGTCCCTCTGTCCTCCCCTCTCCATCTCTTTTGTAACAAGCCACCATATTGTGTCAGTCCGCTAGGGACCTGTTTCTAATGTATTAAGTGTGTATGTTTATTCTGTGTAACCATTTAGTTAGCTAGTAAATAATTAATTAAACCAATTTGTGTGGTACTGAATCACAAGTAAGGCTGGGTTTTTTGAAGATGCAAGGAGGATACGACTGTTCAGAGTGACGATATGATACAAGGTTATGATTAATAAGTTGACTGTTTATAGATGTGATAGGTAAAGACCTTTAGAGTTTAATTGGGGAGATGGTAACTCTTTAATTAACCATTCTTGTGGTGCCCCGAATCCTAATGAGTTAATTGTTACATTATTAATTTAATCGGGTAACAATTAAACATAATTACTTGATTAGGTGAATACCAGTCATCAGATTAATGTAAGTAAAGTCACAACAATCACACCATCTCTTCCTGTCTCTATGAACACACACCATCTCTTCCTGTCTCTATGAACACACACCAGCTCTTCCTGTCTCTTTGAACACACACCAGCTCTTCCTTCACTTTGAAGAAGAACAACAACTCAAATGAGGGGCACATTGTGGGCAGATTGAGGACCTCCCAGATGACAGAACTCCATGTTCCCCTGTTATCTGCTCAGACTGAGGAGAAGAAGAGACAGAACCCCATGTTCCCCTGTTATCTGCTCAGACGGAGGAGAAGAAAAGATACAGAACTCCATGTTCCCCTGTTATCTGCTCAGACGGAGGAGAAGAAAAGATACAGAACTCCATGTTCCCCTGTTATCTGCTCAGACAGAGGAGAAGAAAAGATACAGAACTCCATGTTCCCCTGTTATCTGCTCAGACGGAGGAGAAGAAGAGACAGAACCCCATGTTTCCCTGTTGTCTGCTCAGACGGAGGAGAAGAAAAGATACAGAACCCCATGTTCCCCTGTTATCTGCTCAGACAGAGGAGAAGAAAAGAGACAAAACCCCATGTTCCCCTGTTATCTGCTCAGACAGAGGAGAAGAAAAGACAGAACTCCATGTTCCCCTGTTATCTGCTCAGACAGAGGAGAAGAAAAGAGAGAGAAACAGACATTACGCAACCCCCACCTTAGAGGCCTGACCAACTTTTCTCCCAACTTCTGTCTGAATGTCTCCGTCTCTTAGTCTGGATGTCGTTCTGTATTTAATGTACGTGTGAGTGTGTCTGTGTGTGGTGTGCATGTAGGTGTGTTTGAAGCTAGAGTGAGGGTGTGTGTCTGTCTGAGCCTCTTTCAACACTTGCCAGCGTCGGATCTCTCCTTAGTTCCACATTTTACACTCTACCTCTCACTCTGCCAAGGTGCTTTGTCACTGTCTTCCTCCTCCTCTTCCTCAGCCTCCTCTTTCATCCCTCTCTCAAAGAGGCTTACCTTTCATTATTCCGTTTTTCAGCACACCCTGATGTTCTCAGTCTCTTCTCCTACTAGACCTTTCAGCTTTGAAGTGGTTGGACATCTGTCGCCCTCAGAAGAATCCTTCCCTCCGAAAACAGCTAGCATTTCATATTACATTCAGCTTCTATTATGACCTAAGTGCTGGGTTAGAATGAAGCTTATCAGCCACGGGCGTGCTCACAGCTGGTCCTTCCACAGACGCAATGTAAATCCATGCAGTACCTCTCATTGTCCACTAGTAGTCAGTAACAACACCCCATGTAATAGGCCTCTACTGTCATAAATACAGATTGCATTCAAAGCCAAAAGCCCTAGCACAGTGGTTATCTCCTGGAGGACCCCCAGCCATGCCAGGTATCTGATCTATTCCAGAGGTAGCACACATTACTCAACTTGTCATCAAGCCCTTGACTAGGTGAATAAGGTGAGCTACGTCGGAAAATGTGAAATGTCTGGGGGTCCCTGAGGAGCGGTTTAAAAACCACTGCCCTATCAGATAGCAGCTGGTGTCATTGTAGTAGGTCTACACTACACTATAACCACCAGACTATTGTAGACCTACACTACACTACACTATACCTACCAAATTATTGTAGACCTAAACTACACTATACTATACCTACCTGTCTATTGTAGACCTACACTACACTACACTATACCTACCTGTCTATTGTAGACCTACACTACACCTACCTGTCTATTGTAGACCTACACTATACCTACCTGTCTATTGTAGACCTACACTACAATATACATACCTGTCTATTGTAGACCTACACTACACCTACCTGTCTATTGTAGACCTACACTACACTACACTATACCTACCTGTCTATTGTAGACCTACACTACACTATACCTACCTGTCTATTGTAGACCTACACTATACCTACCTGTCTATTGTAGACCTACACTACACTACACTATACATACCTGTCTATTGTAGACCTACACTACACTACACTATACCTACCTGTCTATTGTAGACCTACACTATACTACACTATACCCACCTGTCTATTGTAGACCTACACTACACTATACCTACCAAACTATTGTAGACCTACACTACACTATACTATACCTACCTGTCTATTGTAGACCTACACTATACTACACTATACCTACCTGTCTATTGTAGACCTACACTACACTATACCTACCAAACTATTGTAGACCTACACTACACTATACCTACCTGTCTATTGTAGACCTACACTACACTATACCTACCTGTCTATTGTAGACCTACACTATACTATACTATACCTACCTGTCTATTGTAGACCTACACTATACTACACTATACCTACCTGTCTATTGTAGACCTACACTATACTATACCCACCTGTCTATTGTAGACCTACACTACACTACACTATACCTACCTGTCTATTGTAGACCTACACTACACTATACCTACCTGTCTATTGTAGACCTACACAATACTACACTATACCTACCTGTCTATTGTAGACCTACACTACACTACACTATACATACCTGTCTATTGTAGACCTACACTATACTATACTATACCTACCTGTCTATTGTAGACCTACACTATACTATACTATACCTACCTGTCTATTGTAGACCTACACTATACTACACTATACCTACCTGTCTATTGTAGGCCTACACTATACTATACTATACCTACCTGTCTATTGTAGGCCTACACTACACTACACTATACCTACCTGTCTTTTGTAGACCTACACTACACTATACCTACCTGTCTATTGTAGGCCTACACTACACTACACCTACCTGTCTATTGTAGACCTAAACTATACTATACCTACCTGTCTATTGTAGACCTACACTATACTATGCTATACCTACCTGTCTATTGTAGACCTACACTACACTATACCTACCTGTCTATTGTAGACCTACACTATACTACACTATACCTACCTGTCTATTGTAGACCTACACTACACTACACCTACCAAACTATTGTAGACCTACACTACACTATACCTACCTGTCTATTGTAGACCTACACTACACTATACCTACCTGTCTATTGTAGACCTACACTATACTATACTATACCTACCTGTCTATTGTAGACCTACACTATACTACACTATACATACCTGTCTATTGTAGACCTACACAATACTACACTATACCTACCTGTCTATTGTAGGCCTACACTACACTATACCTACCTGTCTATTGTAGACCTACACAATACTACACTATACCTACCTGTCTATTGTAGACCTACACTATACTATACCTACCTGTCTATTGTAGACCTACACTATACCTACCTGTCTATTGTAGACCTAAACTATACTATACCTACCTGTCTATTGTAGACCTACACTACACTACACCTACCTGTCTATTGTAGACCTACACTACACTATACCTACCTGTCTATTGTAGACCTACACTACACTATGCCTACCTGTCTATTGTAGACCTACACTATACCTACCTGTCTATTGTAGACCTACACTATACCTACCTGTCTATTGTAGACCTACACTACACTACACCTACCTGTCTATTGTAGACCTACACTATACTATACCTACCTGTCTATTGTAGACCTACACTACACTATACCTACCTGTCAATTGTAGACCTACACTACACTATACCTACCTGTCTATTGTAGACCTACACTATACTACACTATACCTACCTGTCTATTGTAGACCTACACTATACTATACCTACCTGTCTATTGTAGACCTACACTACACTTTACTATACCTACCTGTCTATTGTAGACCTACACTACACTATACCTACCTGTCTATTGTAGACCTACACTGCACTACACCTACCTGTCTATTGTAGACCTACACTATACTATACCTACCTGTCTATTGTAGACCTACACTACACTACACTATACCTACCTGTCTATTGTAGACCTACACTATACTATACCTACCTGTCTATTGTAGACCTACACTACACTATACCTACCTGTCTATTGTAGACCTACACTACACTATACCTACCTGTCTATTGTAGACCTACACTACACTACACTATACCTACCTGTCTATTGTAGACCTACACTATACTATACCTACCTGTCTATTGTAGACCTAAACTACACTATACCTACCTGTCTATTGTAGACCTACACTACACTACACTATACCTACCTGTCTATTGTAGACCTACACTACACTACACTATACCTACCTGTCTATTGTAGACCTACACTACACTACACCTACCTGTCTATTGTAGACCTACACTATACTATACCTACCTGTCTATTGTAGACCTACACTACACTACACTATACCTACCTGTCTATTGTAGACCTACACTATACTATACCTACCTGTCTATTGTAGACCTACACTACACTATACCTACCTGTCTATTGTAGACCTACACTACACTACACTATACCTACCTGTCTATTGTAGACCTACACTACACTACACCAACCTGTCTATTGTAGACCTACACTGTACTATACCTACCAGCCTATTGTAGACCTACACTACACTATACTATACCTACCAGCCTATTGTAGACCTACACTACACTACACCTACCTGTCTATTGTAGGCCTACACTACACTACACTATTATTTATTTTAAATTTTATTTCACCTTTATTTAACCAGGTAGGCTAGTTGAGAACAAGTTCTCATTTGCAACTGCGACCTGGCCAAGATAAAGCATAGCAGTGTGAACAGACAACAACACAGAGTTACACATGGAGTAAACAATAAACAAGTCAATAACATGGTAGAAAAAAGAGAATCTATATACAATGTGTGCAAAAGGCATGAGGTAGACAATAAATCGAATAATTACAATTTAGCAGATTAACACTGGAGTGATAAATCATCAGATGATCATGTGCAAGAAGAGATACTGGTGTGCAAAAGAGCAGAAAAGTAAATAAATAAAAGCAGTATGGGGGTGAGGTAGGTAAATTGGGTGGGTAGTTTACAGATGGACTATGTACAGCTGCAGCGATCGGTTAGCTGCTCTGATAGCAGATTTTTAAAGTTGTTGAGGGAGATAAAAGTCTCCAACTTCAGAGATTTTTGCAATTCGTTCCAGTCGCAGGCAGCAGAGAACTGGAAGGAAAGGCGTCCAAATGAGGTTTTGGCTTTAGGGATGATCAGTGAGATACACCTGCTGGAGCGCGTGCTACGGGTGGGTGTAGCCATCGTGACCAGTGAACTGAGATAAGGCGGCACTTTACCAAGCATAGCCTTGTAGATGACCTGGAGCCAGTTGGTCTGACGACGAACATGTAGCGAGGGCCAGCCGACTAGGGCATACAGGTCGCAGTGGTGGGTCATATAAGGTGCTTTAGTAACAAAACGGATGGCACTGTGATAAACTGCATCCAGTTTGCTGAGTAGAGTATTGGAAGCTATTTTGTAGATGACATCGCCGAAGTCGAGGATCGGTAGGATAGTCAGTTTTACTAGGGTAAGTTTGGCGGCGTGAGTGAAGGAGGCTTTGTTGCGGAATAGAAAGCCGACTCTAGATTTGATTTTGGATTGGAGATGTTTGATATGAGTCTGGAAGGAGAGTTTGCAGTCTAGCCAGACACCTAGATACTTATAGATGTCCACATATTCTAGGTCGGAACCGTCCAGGGTGGGGATGCTAGTCGGGCGTGCGGGTGCAGGCAGCGAACGGTTGAAAAGCATGCATTTGGTTTTACTAGCGTTTAAGAGCAGTTGGAGGCCACGGAAGGAGTGTTGTATGGCATTGAAGCTCGTTTGGAGGTTAGATAGCACAGTGTCCAGGGAAGGGCCGGAAGTATACAGAATGGTGTCGTCTGCGTAGAGGTGGATCAGGGAATCACCCGCAGCAAGAGCAACATCATTGATGTATACAGAGAAAAGAGTCGGCCCGAGAATTGAACCCTGTGGTACCCCCATAGAGACTGCCAGAGGACCGGACAACATGCCCTCCGATTTGACACACTGAACTCTGTCTGCAAAGTAGTTGGTGAACCAGGCAAGGCAGTCATTAGAAAAACCGAGGCTATTGAGTCTGCCGATAAGAATATGGTGATTGACAGAGTCGAAAGCCTTGGCCAGGTCGATGAAGACGGCTGCACAGTAATGTCTTTTATCGATGGCGGTTATGATATCGTTTAGTACCTTGAGCGTGGCTGAGGTGCACCCGTGACCGGCTCGGAAACCGGATTGCACAGCGGAGAAGGTACGGTGGGATTCGAGATGGTCAGTGATCTGTTTGTTGACTTGGCTTTCGAAGACCTTAGCTAGGCAGGGCAGGATGGATATAGGTCTGTAACAGTTTGGGTCCAGGGTGTCTCCCCCTTTGAAGAGGGCTTTCCAATCCTTGGGGATCTCAGATGATACGAAGGAGAGGTTGAACAGGCTGGTAATAGGGGGTGCGACAATGGCGGCGGACAGTTTCAGAAATAGGGGGTCCAGATTGTCAAGCCCAGCTGATTTGTATGGGTCCAGGTTTTCCAGCTCTTTCAGAACATCTGCTATCTGGATATGGGTAAAGGAGAAGCTGGGGAGGCTTGGGCGAGTAGCAGCGGGGGGGGGGGGCGGGGCTGTTGGCCAAGGTTGGAGTCGCCAGGAGGAAGGCATGGCCAGCCATTGAGAAATGTTTGTTGAAGTTTTCGATTATCACGGACTTATCAGTGGTGACCGTGTTATCTAGCCTCAGTGCAGTGGGCAGCTGGGAGGAGGTGCTCTTGTTTTCCATGGACTTTACAGTATCCCAGAACTTTTTGGAGTTAGAGCTACAGGATGCAAATTTCTGCTTGAAAAAGCTGGCCTTTGCTTTCCTGACTGACTGCGTGTATTGGTTCCTGACTTCCCTGAACAGTTGCATATCGCGGGGGCTCTTCGATGCTATTGCAGTTCGCCACAGGATGTTTTTGTGCTGGTCGAGGGCAGTCAGGTCTGGAGTGAACCAAGGGCTATATCTGTTCTTAGTTCTGCATTTTTTGAACGGAGCATGCTTGTCTAATATGGTGAGGAAGTAACTTTTAAAGAATGACCAGGCATCCTCAACTGACGGGATGAGGTCAATATCCTTCCAGGGTACC
Organism: Salvelinus fontinalis; assembly: GCF_029448725.1. Taxonomy (NCBI): domain Eukaryota; kingdom Metazoa; phylum Chordata; class Actinopteri; order Salmoniformes; family Salmonidae; genus Salvelinus; species Salvelinus fontinalis. The sequence goes on from NC_074693.1 coordinate 16,282,953, forward strand.
CGGGCCAGGTCGATTAGAAAGGCCTGCTCGCAGAAGTGTTTTAGGGAGCGTTTGACAGTGATGAGGGGTGGTCGTTTGACCGTGGACCCGTGGCGGATACAGGCAATGAGGCAGTGATCGCTGAGATCTTGATTGAAGACAGCAGAGGTGTATTTGGAGGGCAAGTTGGTCAGGATAATGTCTATTAGGGTGCCCATGTTTACGGATTTAGGGTTGTACCTGGTGGGTTCCTTGATGATTTGTGTGAGATTGAGGGCATCAAGCTTAGATTGTAGGACTGCCGGGGTGTTAAGCATATCCCAGTTTAGGTCACCTAACAGAACAAACTCTGAAGCTAGATGGGGAGCGATCAATTCACAGATGGTGTCCAGGGCACAGCTGGGAGCTGAGGGGGGTCGGTAGCAGGCGGCAACAGTGAGAGACTTATTTCTGGAGAGATTCATTTTTAAAATTAGAAGTTCGAACTGTTTGGGCATAGACCTGGAAAGTATGACAGAACTTTGCAGGCTATCTCTGCAGTAGATTGCAACTCCTCCCCCTTTGGCAGTTCTATCTTGACGGAAAGTGTTATAGTTGGGTATGGAAATCTCAGAGTTTTTGGTGGCCTTCCTAAGCCAGGATTCGGACACGGCAAGGACATCAGGGTTGGCAGAGTGTGCTAAAGCGGTGAGTAAGGCACACTTAGGGAGGAGGCTTCTGATGTTGACATGCATGAGGCCAAGGCTTTTTCGATCACAGAAGTCAACAAATGAGCGTGACTGGGGACATGCAGGGCCTGGGTTTACCTCCACATCACCCGAGGAACAGAGGAGTAGTAGGATGAGGGTGCGGCTAAAGGCTATCAAAACTGGTCGCCTAGAGCGTTGGGGACAAGGAATAAAAGGAGCAGATTTATGGGCGTGGTAGAATAGATTCTGGGCATAATGTGCAGACCAGGGTTAGGTGGGGCACGGGTACAGCGGAGGCAAGCCCAGGCACTGGGTGATGATAAGAGAGGTTGTATCTCTGGACATGCTGGTCTCAATGGGTGAGGTCACCGCATGTACGGAGAGTGGAACTACGGGGTCCATTGCAAACCAAAACAATGATAACTAGCCTGAACAACAGTATGCAAGGCATATTGATATTTGAGAGAGACATACAATAAGGCATAAAGTGATTGCAGGTCTTGATTGGGAGAGCTAGCTAAAACAACAGGTGAGATAAAAGCAGCTAGTCAGCTAACACAGCAACAGAAGGTAAAAATGGCGACGACTAGGCAGAGAGGGTCGGATTAACTACACACAGATCCTGAGTTAAAGCACAGACCCGACAGATAAAACACAAATAAACAGAATGGAGTACCGTGAATTAATGGACAGTCAAGCAGGCATCAGCTATGTAGCCAAGTGATCATAGTGTCCAGGGGGCAGCCGTAGATGGAGCAGTGAGGCCTCCACTAAGCTAGCACGCGTTTAAAGTTAGTAGCCCGGGGGGTGGTCTGCTCAGACGGAGGGGGTCTGCTCAGACGGAGGCCGGTTGAGGGCACGTCTGCAGACCAGACGTGGTCGTGTCGACAGAGAATCCAAGCCGGATGGCGATGGCGAAATAGAGGTTGTGAATTGTAGAATTGTGTTTGCTAACTGGTGCTAGCTTCCTGGCTGCGCTAGCTGCAAGATAAGCTAGCAGTTAGCAGACCGGGGCAGGGGCAGGCACTATACCTACCTGTCTATTGTAGACCTACACTATACTATACCTACCTGTCTATTGTAGACCTACACTACACTATACCTACCTGTCTATTGTAGACCTACACTATACTACACCTACCTGTCTATTGTAGACCTACACTACACTATACCTACCTGTCTATTGTAGACCTACACTACACTATACCTACCTGTCTATTGTAGACCTACACTATACTATACCTACCTGTCTATTGTAGACCTACACTATACTATACCTACCTGTCTATTGTAGACCTACACTACACTATACCTACCTGTCTATTGTAGACCTACACTATACCTACCTGTCTATTGTAGACCTACACTACACTATACCTACCTGTCTATTGTAGACCTACACTATACTACACCTACCTGTCTATTGTAGACCTACACTACACTACACTATACCTACCTGTCTATTGTAGACCTACACTATACTATACCTACCTGTCTATTGTAGACCTACACTACACTATACCTACCTGTCTATTGTAGACCTACACTATACTATACCCACCTGTCTATTGTAGACCTACACTATACTACACTATACCTACCTGTCTATTGTAGACCTACACTACACTATACCTACCTGTCTATTGTAGACCTACACTACACTATACCCACCTGTCTATTGTAGACCTACACTACACTATACCTACCTGTCTATTGTAGATCTACACTATACTATACCTACCTGTCTATTGTAGACCTACACTACACTATACCTACCTGTCTATTGTAGACCTACACTACACTACACTATACCTACCTGTCTATTGTAGACCTACACTACACTATACCTACCTGTCTATTGTAGACCTACACTATACCTACCTGTCTATTGTAGACCTACACTACACTATACCTACCTGTCTATTGTAGACCTACACTATACCTACCTGTCTATTGTAGACCTACACTACACTATACCTACCTGTCTATTGTAGACCTACACTATACTACACCTACCTGTCTATTGTAGACCTACACTACACTACACTATACCTACCTGTCTATTGTAGACCTACACTATACTATACCTACCTGTCTATTGTAGACCTACACTACACTATACCTACCTGTCTATTGTAGACCTACACTATACTATACCCACCTGTCTATTGTAGACCTACACTATACTACACTATACCTACCTGTCTATTGTAGACCTACACTACACTATACCTACCTGTCTATTGTAGACCTACACTACACTATACCTACCTGTCTATTGTAGACCTACACTACACTATACCTACCTGTCTATTGTAGACCTACACTATACCTACCTGTCTATGGTAGACCTACACTATACCTACCTGTCTATTGTAGACCTACACTATACTGTACCTACCTGTCTATTGTAGACCTACACTATACCTACCTGTCTATTGTAGACCTACACTATACCTACCTGTCTATTGTAGACCTACACTATACTATACCTACCTGTCTATTGTAGATCTACACTACACTATACCTACCTGTCTATTGTAGACCTACACTACACTACACTATACCTACCTGTCTATTGTAGACCTACACTACACTATACCTACCTGTCTATTGTAGACCTACACTACACTATACCTACCTGTCTATTGTAGACCTACACTATACCTACCTGTCTATGGTAGACCTACACTATACCTACCTGTCTATTGTAGACCTACACTATACTGTACCTACCTGTCTATTGTAGACCTACACTATACCTACCTGTCTATTGTAGACCTACACTATACCTACCTGTCTATTGTAGACCTACACTATACTATACCTACCTGTCTATTGTAGACCTACACTACACTATACCTACCTGTCTATTGTAGACCTACACTACACTACACTATACCTACCTGTCTATTGTAGACCTACACTACACTATACCTACCTGTCTATTGTAGACCTACACTATACCTACCTGTCTATTGTAGACCTACACTACACTATACCTACCTGTCTATTGTAGACCTACACTATACCTACCTGTCTAATGTAGACCTACACTACACTATACCTACCTGTCTATTGTAGACCTACACTATACTACACCTACCTACCTGTCTATTGTAGACCTACACTATACTATACCTACCTGTCTATTGTAGACCTACACTACACTATACCTACCTGTCTATTGTAGACCTACACTATACTATACCTACCTGTCTATTGTAGACCTACACTACACTATACCTACCTGTCTATTGTAGACCTACACTACACTATACCTACCTGTCTATTGTAGACCTACACTATACCTACCTGTCTATTGTAGACCTACACTAAACCTACCTGTCTATTGTAGACCTACACTATACCTACCTGTCTATTGTAGACCTACACTATACTATACCTACCTGTCTATTGTAGACCTACACTACACTATACCTACCTGTCTATTGTAGACCTACACTATACTACACTATACCTACCTGTCTATTGTAGACCTACAACACACTATACCTACCTGTCTATTGTAGACCTACACTATACCTACCTGTCTATTGTAGACCTACACTATACCTACCTGTCTATTGTAGACCTACACTATACCTACCTGTCTATTGTAGACCTACACTATACTATACCTACCTGTCTATTGTAGACCTACACTACACTATACCTACCTGTCTATTGTAGACCTACACTACACTATACCCACCTGTCTATTGTAGACCTACACTATACTATACCTACCTGTCTATTGTAGACCTACACTACACTACACCTACCTGTCTATTGTAGACCTACACTATACTACACTATACCTACCTGTCTATTGTAGACCTACACTATACCTACCTGTCTATTGTAGACCTACACTATACCTACCTGTCTATTGTAGACCTACACTATACTATACCTACCTGTCTATTGTAGACCTACACTACACTATACCTACCTGTCTATTGTAGACCTACACTATACTATACCCACCTGTCTATTGTAGACCTACACTATACTACACTATACCTACCTGTCTATTGTAGACATACACTATACCTACCTGTCTATTGTAGACCTACACTATACCTACCTGTCTATTGTAGACCTACACTATACCTACCTGTCTATTGTAGACCTACACTATACCTACCTGTCTATTGTAGACCTACACTATACTATACCTACCTGTCTATTGTAGACCTACACTATACCTACCTGTCTATTGTAGACCTACACTATACCTACCTGTCTATTGTAGACCTACACTATACTATACCTACCTGTCTATTGTAGACCTACACTACACTATACCTACCTGTCTATTGTAGACCTACACTACACCTACCTGTCTATTGTAGACCTACACTATACCTACCTGTCTATTGTAGACCTACACTATACTCTACCCACCTGTCTATTGTAGACCTACACTACACTATACCTACCTGTCTATTGTAGACCTACACAATACTATACCCACCTGTCTATTGTAGACCTACACTACACTACACTATACCTACCTGTCTATTGTAGACCTACACTACACTATACCCACCTGTCTATTGTAGACCTACACTACACTACACTATACATACCTGTCTATTGTAGACCTACACTATACTACACTATACCTACCTGTCTATTGTAGACCTACACTACACTATACCCACCTGTCTATTGTAGACCTACACTACACTACACTATACATACCTGTCTATTGTAGACCTACACTACACTACACTATACCTACCTGTCTATTGTAGACCTACACTATACTATACCCACCTGTCTATTGTAGACCTACACTACACTACACCTGCCTGTCTATTGTAGACCTACACTACACTACACTATACCTACCTGTCTATTGTAGACCTACAATATACTATACCTACCTGTCTATTGTAGACCTACACTACACCTACCTGTCTATTGTAGACCTACACTATACCTACCTGTCTATTGTAGACCTACACTACACTATACCTACCTGTCTATTGTAGACCTACACTACACTATACCTACCTGTCTATTGTAGACCTACACTACACTATACCTACCTGTCTATTGTAGACCTACACTACACTATACCTACCTGTCTATTGTAGACCTACACTACACCTACCTGTCTATTGTAGACCTACACTATACCTACCTGTCTATTGTAGACCTACACTATACCTACCTGTCTATTGTAGACCTACACTATACTATACCTACCTGTCTATTGTAGACCTACACTACACTATACCTACCTGTCTATTGTAGACCTACACTACACCTACCTGTCTATTGTAGACCTACACTATACCTACCTGTCTATTGTAGACCTACACTACACTATACCTACCTGTCTATTGTAGACCTACACTACACTATACCTACCTGTCTATTGTAGACCTACACTACACTATACCTACCTGTCTATTGTAGACCTACACTATACCTACCTGTCTATTGTAGACCTACACTATACCTACCTGTCTATTGTAGACCTACACTATACTATACCTACCTGTCTATTGTAGACCTACACTATACCTACCTGTCTATTGTAGACCTACACTATACCTACCTGTCTATTGTAGACCTACACTATACTATACCTACCTGTCTATTGTAGACCTACACTACACTATACCTACCTGTCTATTGTAGACCTACACTATACTACACTATACCTACCTGTCTATTGTAGACCTACAACACACTATACCTACCTGTCTATTGTAGACCTACACTATACCTACCTGTCTATTGTAGACCTACACTATACCTACCTGTCTATTGTAGGCCTACACTATACCTACCTGTCTATTGTAGACCTACACTATACTATACCTACCTGTCTATTGTAGACCTACACTACACTATACCTACCTGTCTATTGTAGACCTACACTACACTATACCCACCTGTCTATTGTAGACCTACACTATACTATACCTACCTGTCTATTGTAGACCTACACTACACTACACCTACCTGTCTATTGTAGACCTACACTATACTACACTATACCTACCTGTCTATTGTAGACCTACACTATACCTACCTGTCTATTGTAGACCTACACTATACCTACCTGTCTATTGTAGACCTACACTATACTATACCTACCTGTCTATTGTAGACCTACACTACACTATACCTACCTGTCTATTGTAGACCTACACTATACTATACCCACCTGTCTATTGTAGACCTACACTATACTACACTATACCTACCTGTCTATTGTAGACATACACTATACCTACCTGTCTATTGTAGACCTACACTATACCTACCTGTCTATTGTAGACCTACACTATACCTACCTGTCTATTGTAGACCTACACTATACCTACCTGTCTATTGTAGACCTACACTATACTATACCTACCTGTCTATTGTAGACCTACACTATACCTACCTGTCTATTGTAGACCTACACTATACCTACCTGTCTATTGTAGACCTACACTATACTATACCTACCGGTCTATTGTAGACCTACACTACACTATACCTACCTGTCTATTGTAGACCTACACTACACCTACCTGTCTATTGTAGACCTACACCATACCTACCTGTCTATTGTAGACCTACACTATACTCTACCCACCTGTCTATTGTAGACCTACACTACACTATACCTACCTGTCTATTGTAGACCTACACAATACTATACCCACCTGTCTATTGTAGACCTACACTACACTACACTATACCTACCTGTCTATTGTAGATCTACACTACACTATACCCACCTGTCTATTGTAGACCTACACTACACTACACTATACATACCTGTCTATTGTAGACCTACACTATACTACACTATACCTACCTGTCTATTGTAGACCTACACTACACTATACCCACCTGTCTATTGTAGACCTACACTACACTACACTATACATACCTGTCTATTGTAGACCTACACTACACTACACTATACCTACCTGTCTATTGTAGACCTACACTATACTATACCCACCTGTCTATTGTAGACCTACACTACACTACACCTGCCTGTCTATTGTAGACCTACACTACACTACACTATACCTACCTGTCTATTGTAGACCTACAATATACTATACCTACCTGTCTATTGTAGACCTACACTACACTACACTATACCTACCTGTCTATTGTAGACCTACACTACACTATACCTACCTGTCTATTGTAGACCTACACTATACTATACCTACCTGTCTATTGTAGACCTACTGTACAGTGTAGATATGTCTCTAGCTGATTGCCCGTTTCACCTCATATCCACTATGTGTATCCTGTGTATATGACACAAACTTAACCTCTCCTGTAGGTCTCTATTGGCGAATGTCCACTGAGAATTTACCCTGGTGTTTTACCAAAAAGGCTCAGATGTTTCCACGTCCGTGGCCCGGTACGTGACTCACTGGGCCATGGTCTCAGCGGACCTGCTGTCTTGGGGCCAAGATGAGGACAATAGGGACTTTCCGGGCGGCCTATCCATATCAATATCTAACTGTGAACATTGGTTAACACCTTCTACGGTTAACACCTTCTCACAAAACAACTGTAGATGATGCAGAGGTTGCTGATTCTGCTCTTCACAAGTGTTAGGTGTCACACTTCCACATAAATAACACTAGAGCTTACATTAATATAATCACTGGAGACACTCAGGTGTTGCTATGGAAAAAGCCCTTATAAGGCCAGATAGATCTCCCAGTACCTCTTATAGCAGCTCAACGGCAGCTCAACAGGCAGCTCAAAGGGTTTAATGACAGCCAGGAAAAATGGCTTTTTCCGCTGATGCTGTCAAACAAAGACCTGGCTGACAGGAAGAGAGGCAGGTATAAAGGACAGAGAGGAGGACGGTCACGTGTGCTCTAACTGCCTGCCCCGTCACCACCTGGTCTTCTTTTATTTAACTAGGCAAGTAAGATAACAACACATTCTTACAATGACAGCCTACTGGGGAACAGTGGGTTAACTGCCGTGTTCAGAAGAACAGACTTTTACCTTGTCAGAGCAGGGATTTGATCAAGCAAACTTTTGGTTACGGGCCCAACGCGCTAACCACTAGGCTACCTGCTCTTCTCAACTCAGCTGGCTGTCTGTTTCAGGTAGGTGGATACAAAACAGGGTTGGGCTCAATTAAGTTTTAATTCCCATCAATTCAGGATGTGTACTGAAATTCCAAATCCAATTCTCTTCATTGCAAAAATTCTAATTTGGAAATTAATTTTGGTTTATTTTCTGAATTGATTAATTGAAATGGAATTGGCCCCAACCCTGGTTCATAACCTACCTTAACCTACGGGGTCCTTACGTTTCACTGTCTGCCTGCCTGTCTGTCTGTCTGTCTGTCACAGAGTATTTATACAGTGTATCCTGATCCTAATCCTGGATTAATCCAGGAAACAAGGAAGGGCTAGATGATGAGCTGACACCTTGGATCAGGTGTGTTGGTGCTTGAGCTGGAACTAAACCATGCACATCCTTCCTGTCCTGTGATATGGACATGGACGCCCTCTTTCTCCATGAACTCTCACCCAGGTCTCGTTCTATTGTTCTATGGCTGTGGTACTGTGGTCTCTCTCTCCCTCCAGAACGTATATGGCTGTGATACTGTGGTCTCTCTCCCTCCAGAACGTATATGGCTGTGATACTGTGGTCTCTCTCCCTCCAGAACGTATATGGCTGTGGTACTGTGGTCTCTCTCTCCCTCCAGAACGTATTTGGCTGTGATACTGTGGTCTCTCTCTCCCTCCAGAACGTATTTGGCTGTGATACTGTGGTCTCTCTCTCCCTCCAGAACGTATATGGCTGTGATACATACTATGATCTCTCTCTCCCTCCAGAACGTATATGGTTGTGGTACTGTGGTCTCTCTCTCCCTCCAGAACGTATATGGCTGTGATACTATGGTCTCTCTCTCCCTCCAGAACGTATATGGTTGTGGTAGTATGGTCTCTCTCTCCCTCCCGAACGTATATGGCTGTGGTACGATGGTCTCTCTCTCCCTCCAGAACGTATATGGCTGTGATACTGTGGTCTCTCTCCCTCCAGAACGTATATGGCTGTGGTAGTATGGTCTCTCTCTCCCTCCAGAACGTATATGGCTGTGGTACTGTGGTCTCTCTCTCCCTCCAGAACGTATATGGCTGTGGTACTGTGGTCTCTCTCTCCCTCCAGAACGTATATGGCTGTGATACCGTGGTCTCTCTCTCCCTCCAGAACGTATATGGCTGTGATACTATGGTCTCTCTCTCCCTCCAGAACGTATATGGCTGTGGTACTGTGGTCTCTCTCTCCCTCCAGAACGCATATGGCTGTGGTAGTATGGGCCCAGTCTGTTCTGTTACTGCTGGTCCTGTCTTCCCCGGGGGTCTGCTCAGCTCCCAGTGCCCAGCACCTGTGTGGCTCTCACCTAGTAGATGCCCTCTACCTGGTCTGTGGGGAACAAGGCTTCTTCTATAACCCCCACAGACCCCCCAGAGACCTACTGCTGCAACACCTCATAGGTGAGACTGAGAGCAAGGGGTGATTTGAAGGGTGGCACTATATTCAATATATTTTAAATATGTGATGCTCTTTTATTACAAGCTGACACATTTTCAGAGAGGGTATATTGTTAAAGGGATATTTCTGGTTTTTGGCAATGAGAACCTTTATCTACTTCCTCAGAGTCTGATGAAATAGTGGATACCATTTATGTCTCTGTGTCCAGTATGAAGGAAGTTTTTCTCTAGAAAATGCTAAATAGTGTTGGCACAATAAGTGGGTATCTGCTAGCATAATTACCTGTAACGTTGAACAAGTCTGCAGTCTCCCTCCCCCCAACCCTCTTTATATTCAATTCAATTCAATTGGGCTTCATTGGCATGGAGAACATATGTTTACATTGTCAAAGCGAGTGAAATAGATAAAACTAAAGTGAAGTAAACAATCAAAAATGAACAGTTAACATGACACTTACAAGTTTCAAAGAAATAGACACATTGCAAATGTCATATTATGGCTATGTAGTGTTATAATGATGTGCAAATAGTTTATGTACAAAACAAATATGGGGTTGTATTTACAATGGTGTTTTCACTGGTTGCCATTTTCTTGTGGCAAAACAAATCTTGCTGTTGTGATGGCACACTGTGGTATTTCACCCAGTAGATATGGGGGGGTTGTCAAAATTGGATTTGTTTTCAAATTCTTTGTGGGTCTGTGTAATCTGAGGGAAATATGTGTCTCTAACATGGTCATACATTTGGCAGGTTAGAAAGTACAGCTCAGTTTCCACCTCATCTTTAGAAAGTACAGCTCAGTTTCCACCTCATTTGGTGGGCAGCGTGCACATAGCCTGTCTTCTCTTGAGAGACAGTTCTGCCTACCTCAACAGCAAGGCTATGCTCACTGAGTCTGTACATAGTCAAAGCTTTCCTTAAGTTTCTGCCACTGTGTACTTTCTGTTAAGGACCAAATAGCATTCCCGTTTGCTTTGTTTTTTGGTAAATTCTTTCCAACGTGTCAAGTAATTATCGTTTTGTTTTTTCACATTTAGGTTAGGTCTAATTGTGTTTGTGAACAGAGCCCTAGGACCAGCTTGCTTAGGGGACTCTTCTCCAGGTTCATCTCTCTGTAGGTGATGGCTTTGTTATGTAAGGTTTGGGAATCGCTTCTTTTTAGGTGGTTGTAGGTGTTCTTTTCTGGATTTTGATCATTAGCGGGTATCAGCCTAATTCTGCTCTGCATGCATTATTTGGTGTTTTATGTTGTACACAGATGTTTTTGCAGAATTCTGCATGTAGTCCCATTTTGTGAATTCTTGGTTGGTGAGCAGACCCCCAGACCTCACAAGCGTAAGGACAATGGACTCTATAACTGATTCAAGTACTTTTGATGGCATAGAAGGCCTTTCTTGCCTTGTCTCAGATTGTTCACAGCTTTGTGGAAGTTACCTGTGATGCTGATGTTTGGGCCGAGGTATTTATAGTTGTTTGTGTGCTTTAGAGCAACGGTGTCTAGATGGAATTTGTATTTGTGGTCCTGGCAACTGAACCTTTTTTGAAACACCATTATTTTAGTCTTACTGAGATGTACTGTCAGGGCCCAGGACCGACAGAAGATCTGGGTGCTGCTGTAGGCCCGCCTTGGTTGAAGGACAGAAGCACATTAAATATTTGACTTCAGTAGGTCTCTCTCTTCCATCTGTGAAGAGGGTATGTTGAAGAGGGTATACCTTCTCTTGAAGTTTGTCATATACTGTAGCTATCCCTATTGATCTTTTGCTGAGACCGTTCCTAACTACACACTTTGTGAGATATCACATTTTAAGAAGCTTTTGAATTCTCCAGATTCCTCATTATATTCTCTCCCAGAACATGATCAAAGTGGATCTATCACCTCAGTTAAACCCCCTGCTCAGACATCCCATTGATATGTCTGAAGTTAACTTTACTTCAGCGGTAGGAAGCTGAGCTACACCTGTCAGATCTCTCCTCTGAAGGACGTGGAAAGCCTTAAACAAGACTAAACGGATTGTGAAGCTCCAATAAGACACTCATTCAGCCTCTGTTAAACAGCCAACATTCTAAATGGTATTTTGAGTGAGTGGAGTTTGCTGATCTGCTTTCCTTCACATCTTTTGGGAACTCTCCCTCTCTACATCCCTCCATTTCTCACCCTCTACTTTAAAGGGTTCCTGTCTAAGAAGAGCAGACAGGGTTGGAGGGTGAAGCAGGAACGTCCATGGAAAGACCAGAAGGTGAAAAGAGGCATTGTGGAACAGTGCTGTCATATGCCATGTAGCTTCAGCCACCTGCAGAGCTACTGCGACTGACTGGAGTTTACTCAGTCTACACTCGACTGACAAGAGCACAGACTAGCCTGGAGAGCTACTGGTGGAAGGACATGTCAATCTTGTATAAAACTAAATGTCAAAAAACGAAATGTTTAAAAAAAAATAAAACATGTGTATGACCAGTAACAGACTGTTGGTATGTTGAAGACAGTGGGTCTTTATTCCAGTGTGGGAAGTTATGAAGGAAAAGGAAAGAGATACAGATCAAGGGGTAAAAAACAGCCAGGCAAGACAAAGTGTCCAGAGTTTGATGTGATTGCAATCCTAGAATGCTCTCTACTGGCTACAGCGGAGTGTGGCTGTTGATGTCAGGAGACAAGCAGCATTTTGAGAATTGGGACATTGAGGTTTCTGCCCATGTGAATTTACAAACGCACCCCATTAAACATGGGGAATATAAATATCTGAATAACTGAATGCCTAAAATCAGGATATTAAAACATTTAAGATGGCTCAGCTCTAAATATATAGCTCTGACGAGCAGGTACGCTGGTTCACAGTAGTGTCTGATCAAACAAGTATAAGAGTTCATAGGTATGGGATGTTAACACAACTCATATTTTTGTGAATGAACAGGCACATGTCAGGTAAGGGTAAGGTATAGCAGTACTGTCAACAGGCTTGTATGGGATGATCCCACTGGGACCCCTTATAGAAAACACACTCGATACATTTATTTAAAACAATCCTCCCGCTTCTCAGTGTGAAGGAAAAGAGATGGGGCTTTATTTACAAGAGTCAGTCTGTTGGAAGAAAGTAAAAAAGGTCAAAGAGAGAGAAGTTACATTCCCATCTTCTAGAAATAAGATGGGAATGTCTAATCAACCAAAAATGTTGATTAGACAAAACAAACAAATGTTAAAATGAATAGAGCTAAACATGTACAACAACTATGTTATGTTGAAGAAAACAAAAAACATTGTGCTTAATATGAATGCTGTAGCAAAAGAATGACGAGCATGTTACATGCCGAAACTGACATAATTGCTCTATAGGATGTTAAAAGGCCTTTGTTTCTCCTAAAACATATAGAGGGTTACAAACACCCAACCCCCCTTACTGATTCACCAAGTAGCTTTTCAGAGCATTTGGTTTCAAATGACAATTAAATATTACGCAAGACCATGCCATTCTCTTGCCTCAACAGGAGGTGTCCTGTTCACCCAGTTGGTGCTGTCTATGAGGGTCTGTACATCGTCGAACTTTCAACAGCGGTTTCCTGAAAGAGACAGGATTAGAGTTAGTTGCAGCATTTTCCTTTGGGACAATTTGTGGCGGTCAAATGTCCGTACAGAGTTTTACCCAAAAATACTATTTATCTACCGTATCCATACGTAATAAGTAACTCATATAAAAAGGCACCATGTCCATAAAATGTATATGTAACAAAATGTTTGTCCTCTGATGAGGGGCACATTTATGTTGTCCTCTGATGAGGGGCACATTTATTTTGTCCTCTGATGAGGGTCACATTTATTTTGTCCTCTGATGAGGGTCACATTTATTTTGTCCTCTGATGAGGGTCACATTTATTTTGTCCTCTGATGAGGGTCACATTTATTTTGTCCTCTGATGAGGGTCACATTTATTTTGTCCTCTGATGAGGGGCACATTTATTTTGTCCTCTGATGAGGGGCACATTTATTTTGTCCTCTGATGAGGGTCACATTTATTTTGTCCTCTGATGAGGGTCACATTTATTTTGTCCTCTGATGAGGGTCATATTTATTTTGTCCTCTGATGAGGGTCACATTTATTTTGTCCTCTGATGAGGGGCACATTTATTTTGTCCTCTGATGAGGGGCACATTTATTTTGTCCTCTGATGAGGGGCACATTTATTTTGTCCTCTGATGAGGGGCACATTTATTTTGTCCTCTGATGAGGGGCACATTTATTTTGTCCTCTGATGAGGGGCACATTTATTTTGTCCTCTGATGAGGGGCACATTTATTTTGTCCTCTGATGAGGGGCACATTTATTTTGTCCTCTGATGAGGGGCACATTTATTTTGTCCTCTGATGAGGGGCACATTTATTTTGTCCTCTGATGAGGGGCACATTTATTTTGTCCTCTGATGAGGGGCACATTTATTTTGTCCTCTGATGAGGGGCATATTTATTTTGTCCTCTGATGAGGGGCACATTTATTTTGTCCTCTGATGAGGGGCACATTTCAGGTTTTAAAAAAGCTTCTGAAGTTTGCAATTGACGCAAATTTCAGACATGACCCCCCCCCCCAAAAAAATGTCCATTAATTATAATCCACAATTCCTGTTGCTGTAGGATTATTTTCCTGCTATAGCAATCTAGCTCAAATTAAGACCCGACATCTGTAGCTGGCTATCTTGAAATGTTTAACATTGTCAAAGCTAGATATACCCGACGCAAACAGGCATTAGTGGACATTTGTCAGTTCTTGGGTAGATGAATCTAGAAAAGGCATTCATAAAATACATGAACACTTCTCCCATAAACCAAAAACAGCTGTGTCTGTCACAGGTTGGGCCAAGTTGTTGTAAGTTCACTATGGGAGCATAAGATCAAGACAGGCAGAGTAGAGGTGATGCCATTGAAAGACAACCTGAACCAACTGCCATGCAGCCAATGTGAATGATATTCATCAGGTTATTTTCTGTCAGACAATGTTCATGTGACGGTTTCTATGTCTTTAAAAATTGGCCAAATGCTGTCAATTACTCAGCAAAAGAAACGCTGGTGTGTACTCACCCTGTCTGAGAGGTGTGGCAACAGGCTGCTCGTTCTCCTTGCTGTCCTGGTGGTTCAAGGCTTTGGTGGGGTCAACCCTGCGTTGTGGCTGGCCTCCCTTCTTCTGACGGGACACCTGGGCACGCAGCTTAGACAGCTCCTACACACACACACACACACACACTTTACAATCATGTCTGACTGTAGAACACCCAAAAAGCTTTTACCAACACCCATCCCCTTCGTGGATTTAAAAGAAGTGGATATATGAAAACAATGGTGAAACTTCTGCTCCACAGTTTGGTGGTAACTAAAGTGTGTGTGTTGCTATAATCATATTTTGTTAACTCCAATCAATATAGCCCATGCTTATACAGTATTTAAATCTGTCAACCAGGTGGAGGCATCTGACCTGTTTGAGGGAGACGTTCTCATCTTTGAGCTTCACCACGTGTCTGATCTTCTGTTTCTGGTTCTGGTGGCCTAGCAGACGAGCGTAGGCATCCGCGAGCCGGGTCAGCTCCTCCTGGTTCGCCCCATTCTCGTTCAGTAGCGCGTCCCGCTCCGCAGCAAATCCATTCAGCTGCTCCTGCAGGGCCAGACCAACCGGAGGAAGAGATGGGGGAACATAGAATTTGAAACAGTAGAATGGGCTCTCCCCTGTTTAAGTCAATGATGGGTGTACCCCTTCTACTCATGTGGGAATATACATGACCATTGGCAGCAACACAGAAAACATCGGAGGAACTACATTTCCCATAATGCAGCAGTGGTGACTCCTTGCCTCTGCTGTGACTGACCTGGAAGGGCTTGACCTTAGTGTAGAGCTCCTCGTACTGTCTCCTCCAGTGTTCTGTCTCTGCATCACTGAGAGAGGAAATGACAGAGTTGGAACAGTGTATTGAGACCCTATCCTTTGGTGTTATAATACCATTGTCTTCTACTTGATCTGGGCCCGTATTCATAAAGTCTCAGAGTAGGGTGCGGCTCCAGGCTCAGTTCCCCCCTGTCCATGCAATTTCATGTATTCATGCATCAAAGGGGAAATTGATCCAAGAACAGCACTCAGACAGTTCATGAATACAGGCCCTGATCTTCACAGCCCGTCAGTGATTCCTGGTTCTCCTCACCTCTTGTCCTGAGTTGCCACCAGCTGTCTCTGGAAGTCTCTTCTCTGTTCCTCCATCTCCCACTGGAGAGAAACCTTCTCCTTGACAGCTGGGTCCACCTGGCTCTGGAGAGAAACCTTCTCCTTGACAGCTGGGTCCACCTGGTTCTGGAGAGAAACCTTCTCTTCCATCAGTTCTACCTGGCTCTGGAGACTCGCTCTCTGTTCTTCTGCCTTCATCAGTCGGTTGTGTATTAGTTCTACCTGGTCCTGAAGGCCCTGTTTGTCCATTTCAAACATCTCCACTACTGTTTTCAGATCATCCCTCTCTTTCTCTACCTCCTTCATGTGGTTCTCTAGACAGGGCAGGTCTTTCTTTACCTGATCCTCCATCTTCTCCAACTGGTTGTGAAGGCTCAGTTTCTCCTTCTGCACTTCTCCTACCAAGCACTGAAGAGCTAGCTTCTCCTCCTCTACCACCTCCACCAGTCTCTCTAGCCTCCCCACCTCCTCTGACATCCATTGCTTCAAGTCTCTCCTCTGCACCTCCCTCTCTCCTTTCTCCTGCTCCAGTAGCCTTTGAACCTCCTCTTTCTCCATCCTCTCCTCCTGCAGCTGTCTCTGCACCTCCTCCTCAGCCCTCTTCATTTCCTCATCTCTCTGAGCTAGACGAGTCTGTGCCGCCAACAGCATTCTAGGGGGGGGGGGGGGGGGGGGGTGCGGGACCGAGAGAAGGGAGAGCGTCAGAGGTTGCACATTCAATCTTGAGAAGATATTGAGAAGAATCCTTATGAGCTCACCTTGCATACTCCGCTCTTGCTTTCTCCTGAGCCTGCTGGTCTGCTAGATGTTTCTCCTGCTCCTCCTCCATCTCCTCCCTCACTTTCTTCAACTCCACCTCCTTACGCTGATTCATTCTCTCCATCTCTTCTTTCATCTGCTTAGTCACCCTCTCCACCTCTTCCTCCAGCGCTCTACCCCTCTCCTCTGCTCCCTTCAGGGCCTGCCTGGAGCTGGTGGAACAAAATAAACATTATGAAGTCTTAAAGCCGATTTATGCTTGATCCGAGGATGTGGTGTGGAGGCTCCGTGTGGAGGGTGTGACAGATGCAGAGCCTCCGGATGCCAAATCAAGCTCCGTACAGCGATGCCATGCATCTCCCGCCAAACAAATTGCATTGCAGAGGGCTCCGTATATCTCCGCATTGGCGGTAGGTGGGGGCGGTACGTCCTGTATAAACACAAACTCACTTCCTCCTAGACAACAGCTCTTCTCCGCTCCGCGAAGAGCAAGAAGTATGACTGCCCGAACTGTCATTAATGCTCTACTGACACTGCAGAATCCGATTGACCATAAATCAGCTTTTACAGAGCCATGACTGCTAATACTTTAACCCAAAGTTAAAGGGACAGTTCACTTAAAATGCAGTTTCAGATGTTTTCATCCATCAAAAGTTACCTTTAATGAAACAAGAATGAAAGTGTTTTTTTTCTTTGTGAAAGGAGAGTGAAAGAGTCCCTTTAAACACATTAGTATTGAACAACAGGTCAACTCCGTACCTCTCCAGTTCAGTGGCCAGGTCTCCTATCTTGCTGAGGGAGGTAGTGTGTTCCTCCTGCAGCCTCCTCATGGCAGCAGAGTGTACCTCCTGTACGTCACTGCTCCTCCTGGATGGAGACAACACACAAGATTGAAAGGAACAGTTTGAGCAAAGGGGAGGTGCAGCATTCCTAATCACATAACAGGGCTCGACATCAACACTTGTCCGCTTTACCGGGACAAGAAAAAAAAGATGTAATTGTCAGGCAAGCAGAATATAGATTTAAGTTGCCCGAATGGACAAGTAAAAAAATAAAAAATCTAAAATATACTCTGATTATTGGATCAGATTGTCCTCCGGATGCAATATTTTAAGCAGTGTTCTTTCTCCCAATTTCTGTAGACTGGGTCAGAGTAGAATTGTATTGAATCCCCAGGGACGCCGGTTGTCTTTTTCAATCCCCAGGGGCCGTTTGCACCAGCTGGTCGTAAGCCCTTCTATAAGCTAAGCTGAGGGGTGAATTCTATGCCTAGTAGGGAGCAGGCGTAGGGTGTTAGATTGGGACCATCATCATCATGACATGCATAGAAAAGAATAGAAATATATTTTCAAAAGCATGCAAGTCTCAGGTTCATATTTCACAAGCTCCGTAAGCTTTTGGAGTTGCATATGAGAGAGTTAACAGCTAATAGCATACACTTCATTTAGGCTACATTAGCAAGCTAAATGTTTCAGATCAGTGATACAATACATAAGCATATCTTAGTTAGTTACCTTGCTTAGAACTAGCCTACCTTAGACCACAGCACCACTCGGGAGGCCTAGAGGTGTCACTACAGACCCGGGTTTGATCCCAGGCTGTGTCGCAATCAGCTGAAACCAGGAGACCCATGAGGCAGCGCACAATTGGCCCAGCGTGGGTTAGGGGAGGGTTTGGCCGGCCGGGATGTCCTTGTCCCACTGCGCCCTTGTGACGGCCGGGTGCATGCAAGCTGACTTCAGTCGCCAAGTGTACAGTGTTTCCTCCGACACATTGGTGCGGCAGGTTTCCAGGTCACGCAAGCAGTGTCAAGAAGCAGTGCAGCTCAGCAGGGTGGTGTTTCGGAGGACACACGACTCTCCACCGTCCGTATGGGAGTTGCAGCAGTGGGACAAGACTAACTACCAGTTGGAAATCACCAAATTGTGGAGAAAAACAGGTAAAAAGTGAAGGAAAAAATGCTGCTGCAAAAAAATATGCTTTTTGATCGCTTATTAATTAAATAATGTGACTATTTTACAAAGACGTAAAAAGTATTTGGTTGTAATTTTTACATTGCAATATTTTATTAGCTATGAAGCGTGGCCAACCATCCTCCAGGAGAGCCTTAAAGGGGCAGCGTTCTATTTTGAGACAGGCCTGAATATGCAAAGAAGCCAATAGACAGATTGAAGCCTACATTTGTCAGATATTCTATATTAATAACAATTTTGCAAAGTGAGCCCTTGCTGAAATGATGTTGTGGACCAGTGACTCGAGCTTTCAGTCAAGCCCTGCATAATGAGTAACTATTTGGGATGCAAAATCGTCAATCGTCAATCTCAAAATCAGTCTGACTGCAGCTAAACTTGTAGCTAAACTCCATGGCAACTCCAGCCAACCAACTTCTCTTATTTGAAACACTATTTCAAAAGATGTTAAAAACAAAGCCGACAAAGCGCATTTCATTCATGTTTTCAGTTCCGCGTTAAACCTCCAGACCCCTCACCTGTCTAGCAGTGCTCTGGTCTCAGTCAGCTCTCTCTCCAACTCTGTCTTCTCCTGTTGGAGACCCTGTAGGGCCTCCTCTCTCCGCTCGTCCTGCAACTCCAGAACCGACAGCTCTCCTAGAGCCTCCTCCAACTCATCCTCCAACTGTTTCCTCTCCTCCTCTGTCTCCTCCCTCAACCCCTGCAGCACCGAGGCCAGGGAGGCTGCATGCTCCTGGGGAGAACGAGAGGAGAGTCAGATGTAGGATTTTAATGGGTGCCATATTGGATTCAAGTCATCCCCAACACCACTAACCTTTTCCTGCTTCAGCTCCTCAGCCATGGAGGCGTGTGTCTGCTCGAGCTGCTCCTGCACCTCCTTCTCACTCCTTCTGTTCTCCCGCAGGAGGCTCAGCTCTGCCTTCAGCTCCTCCACTCTCCCCTGGCTACTAACTAAAGACAGATACACAGACACAGGGGCAGAACGACAGATTTTTTAACCTTGTCAGCTCGGGGGATCCAATCTTGCAACCTTACAGTTAACTAGTCCAATGCTCTAAAACCTGATTACATTGCACTCCACGAGGAGCCTGCCTGTTAGCGAATGCAGTAAGCTAAGGTAAGTTGCTAGCTAGCATTAAACTTATCTTATAAAAAACAATCAATGACTGTCATTGCTCCAATGTGTACTTAACCATAAACATCAACGCCTTTCTTAAAATCAATACACAAGTATATATTTTTAAACCTGCATATTTAGCTAAAAGAAATCCAGGTTAGCAGGCTATATTAAGCAGGTGAAATGGTATCATTTCTCCCTTATTCATTGCACGCAGAGTCAGGGTATATGCAACAGTTTGGGCTGCCTGGCTCTTTGCGAACTAATTTGCAAGAATTTTACGTAATTATGACAACATTGAAGGTTGTGCAATGTAACAGGAATATTTAGACTCGTGGATGCCACCCGTTAGATAAAATACGGAACGGAATAAACGTTTTGTTTTCGAGGTGATAGTTTCCGGATTAGTCAAAGGTATATGGTTGAGAGAGAAATAGTTGACGCGTTATAATTCCTGTAATAACTTGCGGCTGAATTTGAAAGGCGTTCCTTCGCTATTTTGCCGTTCATGTCTTCCATAGAGAATGTCTTGATCTACTTCAAATAAGGTCTGTGTTTCGTGCAGGCTTAAACCGCCTCGACGTTTTGATACCGTGTAAATCTCACTAGGATAAGGTAACGTTTGTCAACATATTTTCATAAATCCACTCTACAAAAAAATGTATCTCGCTTATATTTAGCCAATATTGATCAGAGTTACCTTGTCCTATGGATATCTACACAGTTATAAAATTGTCACGGTGATGTAAGCCTACACGAAATACAGACCTTATTTTAAGTGAATCTAAAAATATCCTATGGAATAAATGAAGGAAACGCTTTTCAGATTTTGCTAGGTGTCATGGGAATTATGACTCGCACTTTGGTTGTCAATTCTTACCATCCCCATTATTAAAATAGGATTTCCTGCATATAGAAATTAAAGTTTTTGTTTTCAACATTCATCACAGGTAACTTAAACTCTATTTTTATTCAAACAGTTGAGAGTATTTGTCTCCTAAGCAGACTCTTCAGTATCATTGTCACTTCAGAGCAGTGTGTGTGTATTTATGTATTATATTAAGTTAAAATAAGTGTTCATTGTTCATTCAGTATTGTTGCAATTGTCATTATTACAAACATGTGTGTGTGTATGATATATATATACAGTATATCACAAAAGTGAGTACACCCCTCACATTTTTGTAAATATTTGAGTATCACTTTTCATGTAACACTGAAGAAATGACACTTTGCTACAATGTAAAGTAGTGAGTGTACAGCTTGTATAACAGTGTAAATTTGCTGTCCTCTCAAAATAACACAACACACAGCCATTAATGTCTAAACCGCTGGCAACAAAAGTGAGTACACCCCTAAGTGAAAATGTCCAAATTGTCCTCCAATAATCGGTATCGGCATTGAAAAATCATAATCGGTCGACCTCTAGTATAGACCCCACACTGATAACAACAATCTAGGCACTTGATATAGACCTCACAATGATAACAGCAACCAAGACACTTGGTATAGAGCCCACACTGATAACAGCAACCTAGACACTTGATATAGAGCCCACACTGATAACAGCAACCTAGACACTTGATATAGAGCCCACACTGATAACAGCAACCTAGACACTTGGTATAGAGCCCACACTGATAACAGCAACCTAGACACTTGGTATAGACCCCACACCGATAACAGCAACCTAGACACTTGGTATAGAGCCCACACAGATAAGAGCAACCTAGAGACAATTCCCCAAAACCTGACCCTTCAGGAAAACTGGAAAAGGGTAAGATCCAAAATTCCTGATAAATCTGCTTAAGATAAGTTCCCATTAGAGCCATTCTTTCAGATCTACAAGGAACCATCAAGAAGAGTCTAGTACTTTAGGGTATTTCAGTAACATAATTAGGGACTAGGATTGTTTGTGTACCTCTCTCCTCCTCCAGGACCTTGCACTTCTCTTCCAGGTGAGCTACTCTCTCATCCAGCTCCTCCCCTGTCCTCCTCAGCACCTCCCTCAGCCGCACTAGCTCCGCCTCTTGCTGCCGCACTGCACTCTGTGAGTCAGACACTTCCTGGTTGGCCCGCTGCATCTGCACCTCCATCTCTCCCAATGCCTTCTGGGAGGACATCAGCGCCGCCTCTCGCTGCTCCAGAAGCTTCTCCGTCTGCTGCAAAGCATCCCGGGAAGCCTGCAGGTCCTGCTGACCTTTCTCTGACTCCTCCTCCTTCTGACGGAGAGTTTTCTGAGAGTTTTCGAGATCCGCGGTGCACTGCTCAAGTTTCTGCTCAAGATGGCTGAGAGAAAAGGACAAGGTGTGAGATCAGGTGTTTTTGATTAGCATGTCAACCAAGACAACTTGGAAACTGATGTCATCAATTTCAATGTAGACAGAAATATAGGAAGAGGTCAAGAGGACAGAAAAATTAACCTTGAATTTCAATGACTGAAAGAAGTTGTTCAGGGAGGACATATGCATTTGCTCACCCCAGTTTCTCCTGCTGAGAATCAGAGATGCTGTTGACCATCTCGGTCTTCCCATGAAGCTTCATACGCAGATCCTAAGGAGACACAACAGCATGTTATAACAGCCTCAATTAGAATTATTTTCTGTCTACGTTGAAAACCCGATGTAAGCATGATCATTGACCAGTCAAGTAGTTTCTCCATACACATTTCTTCCCTCAGTAAACAGTATGTTTAACAGGCTCCCGAGTGGCACAGCATCTGTGTTATAGGCGTCACTACAGCCACTGGTTCGATCCGGGGCTGTATCACAACAGGCCGTGATGAGGAGTCCCATAGGGCAGCACACAATTGGCCCAGCATCATCCGGGTTAGGGGAGGGTTTGGCCGTCATAGTAAAATAAGAATTTGTTCTTAACTGACTTGCATAGTTAAATAAAGGTTAAGTAAATGTTTTAAAATGTTAGTATGTCATCCCTTGTCCCCTCCCTCCACACAGCTCTAAGCATCAACCTCTACATCCTTCTATCCCTCCCTTAAGCTCTCCCCTCCCTATAAATTGGAAACATTCCCTTTAATTGAGATTAGTTTTTTATTACCATTCCTCTCCCTTAACGAATGGTTTGTCCTGTCTGAACTAGTTTCATTTGGCTTGCTTTGTGTGCGTCTCCTTACATGTTTCTTCCCTCAGAAACCAGTATATAGTACCTGGATGTGGTCGTTGGCTGTGTCCAGGTAACCCTGAAGAACATTGACCTCCTCTCTCAGCTCCTGGATCACAGCTGAGAGACAGGGATACAGCACATGGTTAGAATCATGAGGAGGATCATCATCATCTAAAGGAGGAATTATACAGAGGATTGGAGAATGGACAAACACACAACTTACCTTGCAGCGTATCCATATCATTCTCCAGCTCCTCGTTCTGGACTTTGGTGTCATGGTGGAGGTCCTCTGAAAACAAAACATTTAAAAAAACGTTTGTTTAAAAAAAAAAAAACGTTTTGTCCAACTAAGCCAGGTACTATATTAGGGGTAAGGAGTAAACCCAGGCTTATTTGACTATTTTAATGCATCTCTTAATTTTAAATTGTGTTCATCTTTCTCACCTTTCTTAGTTTAGAACTTTGAACAAGATTTTGTTGGTAAGAAATGTTCTGTATAAAAAACATTTCATTGATTGATAAGCACTAGGCAGGTTAACTATGTGGCAGTGAGGTCAGGTGGTCTCACCCAGGTCCTTGTTCCTCTCCCTCAGGGCGGTGAGTGTAGCTCTAACTGCCTCCAGGTCTGTCTCCAGCAACTTCACCTGGGCCTCTGTACTGATCTGCAGGAAACTCAGCTCCTGATAGGACAACAACTGTCAGTCACTCAACCATCCATACTACACCTGCAGGAAACTCAGCTCCTGCACAAAAACACAATATCAGCACACATATTAATAATTTAGAGAGAAAGAGGTAAGGCAAACACCACTAGATAGACAGGATAGTAAATGGTGTGTAAACAGGGCCACTTTCAGTCACCAAACCTTGCAGATAGAAATGCCAGCAATAGAGCCAACGTAGTAATTTATTTGACATATTAGTATGTTCTACACAGCATACTTCAATCTGAATATTTGAACACTTTGGGTAGTGCTGAACGCGTGTATGAACAAGAGGTCGACCGATTATTGGAGGACCAAAAAAGGCCGATACCGATTAATCAGACAATTTTTTGTATTTTATTTGTAATAATGACAATTACAACAATACTGAATGAACACTTATTTTAACTTAATATAATACATCAATAAAATCAATTTAGCCTCATATAAATAATGAAACATGTTCAATTTGGTTTAAATAATGCAAAAACAAAGTGTTGGAGAAGATAGTAAAAGTGCAATATGTGCCATGTAAAAAAAGCTAACGTTTAAGTTCCTTGCTCAGAACATGAGAACATATGAAAGCTGGTGGTTCCTTTTAACATGAGTCTTCAATATTCCCAGGTAAGAAGTTTTAGGTTGTAGTTATTATAGGAATATTTCTCTCTATACCATTTGTATTTCATATACCTTTGACTATTGGATGTTCTTATAGGCACTTTAGTATTGCCAGTGTAACTTCCGTTCCTCTCCTCGCCCCTACCTGGGCTCGAACCAGGAACACATCGACAACAGCCACCCTCAAAGCATCGTTACCCATCGCTCCACAAAAGCCACGGCCCTTGCTGAGCAAGGGGAACAACTACTCCAAGTCTCAGAGCGAGTGACGTCACCAATTGAAACGCTATTAGCGCGCACCCCGCTAACTAGCTAGCCATTTCACGTCGGTTACACCAGCCTAATCTCGGGAGTTGATAGGCTTGAAGTCATAAACAGCTCAATGCTTGAAGCATTGTGAAGAGCTGCTGGCAAAAGCACAAAAGTGCTGTTTGAATGAATGCTTACGAGCCTGCTGGTGCCTACCACCGCTCAGTCAGAATGCTCTATCAAATATCAAATCATAAACATAATAACACACAGAAATACGGACCGTTGGTCATTAATATGGTCGAATCCAGAAACTATCATTTCGAAAACAAAACGTTTATTCTTTCAGTGAAATACGGAACCGTTCCGTATTTTATCTAACGGGTGGCATCCATCAGTCTAAATATTCCTGTTACATTGTACAACCTTCAATGTTGTGTCATAATTATGTACAATTCTGGCAAATTAATTACGGTCTTTGTTAGGAATAAATGGACTTCACACAGTTCGCAACAAGCCAGGGGGCTCAAACTGCTGCATATACCCTGACTGCTTGCACGGAACGCGAGAGAAGTGACACAATTTCCCTAATTATAAGAAATTCATGTTAGCAGGCAATATTAACTAAATATGCAGGTTTGGAAATATATACTTGTGTATTGATTTTAAAAGAAAGACATTGATATTTATGGTTAGGTGCAACGACAGTGCTAAATCATCACCCGTTTGGCGAAGTAGGCTTTGATTCCTTTAGAAATTAACAGGCACCGCATCGATTATATGCAACGCAGGACAAGATAGATAAACTAGTAATATCATCAACCATGTGTAGTTATAACTAGTGATTATGTGAAGATTGATTGTTTTTTATAAGTTTAATTCTAGCAGCAACTTACCTTGGCTTCTTGCTGCCCTCGCGTAACAGGTAGTCAGCCTGCCATGCAGGCTCCTCGTGGAGTGCAATGTAAGGCAGGTGGTTAGAACGTTGGACTAGTAACCGGAAGGTTGCAAAAAGGAATCCCTGACCTGACAAGGTAAAAATCTGTCGTTCCGCCCCTGAACAAGGCAGTTAACCCACCATTCCTAGGCCGTCATTGAAAAAAAGAATGTGTTCTTAACCGACTTGCCTAGTTAAATAAAACACACAAAAAACTGCCAAATCGGTGTCCAAAAATACCGATTTCCGATTGTTGTGAAAACTTGAAAATCGGCACTAATTAATCGGCCATTCCGATTAATCGATCGACCTCTAGTTCATACCTGGTCATTGACGTCCAATTTGTTTCTGGCCTCCATCAGCTCCATAGACAGAGACTGGATCCTCTTCTTAGTGGTGTCTGCAGAAACCTGGTGGAACACAATCAGACATTTACAAAACAAGGTACAAACAGAACATGTGAACATTTCTTATTGAACAAGTTGGTGGTAGTACCCGATAATAGTATTGTTTTGTCAACTAGACTATTATCTATTACCCAGATTATACCTTTTTAACCCTGCAGTTAAAGACTTTTGCTTTTAGACCATTGGGCCGATTTCCCAAGCACAGATTAAGCCTAGTCCAAGACTAAAAAGCATTCTTAAAAATGGAGATTCTCCATTGAAATAGCTTTTAATTTCAGCACTTGGCCAAATCTGTTAGGAAAGCAACCCATTGAGTTGAGCATAGCAACGTTTGACTCTACCATCAAACACCACACTACCTTGTTCTTGAGGAACTCGTTAGTCTTCTTGAGCTCAGCCAGCTGTCTCTCCAGGGTGGTGACGTTAGCTGCCAGACCAGTCTTCTCCCTGACCGCAGACAACAGCTTGGCCTCCACCTTCCTCAGCTCCTCCTCCAGGGTTAGCAGGCGCCTGTCCTGCTCCCCGCGCTGCTGCACCAGGGCCCGGATCTACAGTAGCGAGGGAGGAGACAGGGAGGGTCAGTGCATTAGATTGAAGGGAAAAAATAAAGCGTGCAGTAAGGTAGGTCAGAGCAGCTGTGATAACTGGAAAACCTTGTCCACATCCATGATAAATCTCGTCACTTTAATTTAACTGGTAACACTGACAATGTATGTATGCTATTGGGACAGACAAGACAATATATATATATTTTCTCCTCAAACCAGTCTGTATAACTAGGCAACCTCTTTCTCCAGGAGTTTCTGCTGTTTCATGTGCATCGATAGGCCGCTCTTATCTTTCTTTGACATGGACCCATCAACCTGGGTGAAGGAGGAATGGAAGAATGAATTGCAGAAGGCCATTACATTAAGGTTTAAGGGACAGTTCAGGATTTTGGCAATGAAAGCCTTCATTTATTTTCCCCCAGAGTCAGATGAACTCATGATGGATATCATTTGTTTGCCAATGCATTCAGTTTGAAGGAAGCTGCCAACTAGAATTAGTGCAATTGCTAACTAGCGTTAGCGCAATGACTCAGTTTTTCCCATACAAGCTGTTCCCGTAGACTATCATACTAGGTGTTCCTGTAGAATTTCAGTCATTGAGCTAACACTAGTTAGCATTGGCTTCATTTATTTTTATTTCACCTTTATTTCACCAGGTAGGCTAGTTGAGAACATACGGGACAGACAAAAATGGTTTACATGATGTTATCTGACTCTGGGGAAGTAGATAAAGGGCTCCATTGACAAAATCCTGAACTATCCCTTTAAAGCACCAGGGGTGAAACCATTAGTCAGATTCCGTTGCAAAACATTTGCAACAGAAACTGTTTCCCCAAACAGAAAAACAAGAGTTTCTATTTGACAAATTCAGGTAGATCCCTCCCAGTTTCATTATGTTTGCTTCCATTTAGTTCCTAGAGTAAACTGTCAAATCTGACAAGGTTATCTTGATGTGGCTGTGCCAACCAGGGAGGATATGTTTATTATGTGAACACCAACTTACTAAAATGTACGTTTGAATGACACTGAGGGGCAGTGTTTTTACAGCGAATGCCGGTTTTCCTGAGGCTGATGCCGTGCAGGTGTACACATGCATATACACACACTCATTCAGATAAAAGCATACAAGAACACATACATACAGTCGTGGCCAAAGGTTTGAGAATGACACAAATATAAATTTTCACAAAGTCTGCTGCCTCAGTTTGTATGATGGCAATTTACATATAGTCCCAAAAAAACATTTCCACTGTATTTCAGCCCTGCCACAAAAGGACCAGCTTTCATGTCAGTGATTCTCTCGTTAACACAGGTGTGAGTGTTTACGAGGACAAGGCTGGAGATCACTCTGTCATGCTGGCTGAGTTCAAATAACAGACCAGAAGCTTCAAAAGGAGGGTGGTGCTTGGAATCAGTTCTTCTTCCTCTGTTAATAATGGTTACCTGCAAGGAAATACGTGCCGTCATCATTGCTTTGCACAAAAAGGGCTTTACAGGCAAGGATATCGCTGCCAGGAAGATTGCACCTAAATCAACCATTTATCGGATCATCAAGAACTTCAAGGAGAGCGGATCAATTGTTGTGAAGAAAGCTTCAGGGTGCCCAAGAAAGTATAGCAAGCGCAAAGAAAGTCTTCTAAAGTTGATTCAGCTGCGGGATCGGGGCACCACCAGTACAGAGTTGCTCAGGAATGGCAGCCGGCAGGTGTGAGTGCATCTGCACGCACAGTGAGGCGAAGACTTTTGGAGGATGACCTGGTGTCTGGAAGGGCAGCAAAGAAGCCACTTCTCTCCAGGAAAAACATTAGGGACAGACTGATATTCTGCAAAAGGTACAGGGATTGGACCGCTGAGGACTGGGATAAAGTCATTTTCTCGGATGAATCCCCTTTCCGTTTGTTTGGGGCATTCGGAAAAAAGCTTGTCCGGAGAAGACAAGGTGAGCGCTACCATCAGTTCTGTGTCATGCCAACAGTAAAGCATCATGAGGCCATTCATGTGTGGGGTTGCTTCTCAGCCAAGGGAGTGGGCTCACTCACAATTTTGCCTAAGACCACAGCCATGAATAAAGAATGGTACCAACACATTCTCCGAGAGCAACTTCTCCCAACCATCCAGGAACAGTATGACGAACAACGCCTTTTCCAGCATGATGGAGCACCTTGCCATAAGGCAAAAGTGATAACTAAGTGGCTCAGGGAACAAAACATCGATATTTTGGGTCCATGGCCAGGAAAATCCCCAGACCTTAATCCCATTGAGAACTTGTGGTCAATCCTCAAGAGGCGGGTGGACAAACAAAACCCCACAAATTCTGACAAACTCCAAGCATTGATTATGCAAGAATGGGCTGCCATCAGTCAGGATGTGGCCCAGAAGTTAATTGACAGCATGTCAGGTCGGATTGCAGAGGTCTTGAAAAAGAAGGGTCAACACTGCAAATATTTACTCTTTGCATAAACTTCATGTAATTGTCAATAAAAGCCTTTGACACTTTTGAAATGTTTGTAATAATCCTTCAGTGTTCCATAGTAACATCTGACAAAAATATCTAAAGACACTGAAGCAGCACTTTGTGAAAATTAATATTTGTGTCATTCTCAAAACTTTTGGCCACAACTGTACATGTAATAGTGCCAGACATGCAGACAAACATATACAGTTGGCATTGCTGTTATGATTTTAGTTGTCCTTGATGTTCTTTTTATTTTTGCATTGGTGTTTGCAGTTTTCTTCTGTCTTTCTTTTTTCTCTTTAGTTCATTTTCTTGGTTGTTGGTGCCATGGGGGGTTATTGGTGCTGGGGAATTTTATATTTTTCTTCTTGGGGGGGGGGGGTCTTGAATGGTTGAGGGACAGCTATTGGGGAACTGTGGGGGGGTTTTGGGTTCACGCTTTTTGGCCTGGTGGGAGATCTGTCAACGTGCCCTTGAGCAGGACATTGACCCTGGATGCTTCTGTGTGTCGCTCTGAAGAGGAGTCTGTTGGATGACTGGTGTGGTGTAGTTGTTGAGCGGCTTCACTGCAAGTATATTGTATGTTTCGGATATTCAATAAAATAAAAAAGAAACACCAACTTACCAGGCCATCCACAGACATGGTCCTTCGCACAGCCACAGGTGACATGGGCACATCTTTAGAAGGAGATGGTGGTGGGATGAAAGGAGCTGAATGGAGAGAAAATGGGAGTGGTGAAATTACAATGGTGTAGAAAGTAAAAACATCTAGGCTGTACACTACCGGTCAAAAGTTTTGGAACACCTACTCATTCAATGGTTTTTCTTTATTTTTACTATTTTCTATATTGTAGAATAATAGCGAAGACATCAAAACTATGAAATAACACAGAATCATGTAGAAACCAAAGAAGTGTTCAACAAATCAAATTATTTTTTATTTTTGAGATTCTTCAAATAGCCACCCTTTGCCTTGATGACAGCTTCATACACTTGGCATTCTCTCAACCAGCTTCACCTAGAATGCTTTTCCAACAGTCTTGAAGAAGTTCCCATATATGATGAACACTTGTTGGCTGCTTTTCCTTCACTCTGAGGTCCGACTCATCCCAAACCATCTCAATTAGGTTGAGGTCGGGCGATTGTGGAGGCCAGGTCATCTGAGGCAGCACTCCATCACTCTCCTTCTTGGTCAAATAGCCCTTAAACAGCCTGGAGGTGTGTTGGGTCATGGTCCTGCTGAAAAACAAATGCTAGTCCCACTAAACGCAAACCAGATGGGATGGCGTATCGCTGCAGAATGCTGTGGTAACCATGCTGGTTAAGTGTGCCTTGAATTCTAAATAAATCAGACATTGTCACCAGGAAAGCACCCCCACACCATAACACCTCCTCCTCCATTCTTTATGATGTTAAACACACATGCAGAGATCATCCGTTCACCCAAACTGCATCTCACAAAGACACGGCGGTTGGAGCCAAAAATCACAAATTTGGACTCCAGACCAGAGGACAAATTTCCACTGGTCTAATGTCCATTGCTCGTGTTTCTTGGCCCAAGAAGGTCTCTTCTTCTCATTGTCATTGCTTCCTTCTCATTCTCATTGCTTCCTTTCCTGTGGCGGTCCTCATGAGACAGTTTCATCATAGCGCCTGATGGTTTTTGCAACTGCACTTGAAGAAACTTTCAAAGTTCTTGAAATGTAAGTATTGACTGACCTTCATGTCTTAAAGTGATGATGGACTGTCATTCTCTTTGCTTATTTGAGCTGTTCTTGCCATAATATGGACTTGGTCTTTTACCAAATAGGGCTTTCTTCTGTATACCCCACTACCTTGTCACAACACAACTGATTGGCTCAAACGCATTAAGTAAAGAAATTACACAAATTAACTTTTAACAATGCACACCTGTTAATGTAAATGCATTCCAGGTGACTACCTCATGAAGCTGGTTGAGAGAATGCCAAGAGTGTACAAAGCTGTCAAGGCAAAAGGTGGCTATTTGAATTATCACAAATAGATCATATATTTTGATTTATTTAACACCTTTTTGGTTAGTACATGATTCCATGTGTTATTTCATAGTTCTGATGTCTTCATTATTATTCTACAATGTAAAAAATAGTAAAAATAAAGAAAACCCCTGGAATGAGGTGTTCTAAAACTTGACAGGTAGTGTAGATCTGTCAAAAGTTTGAAAGTTATTTGGTATGATAATTATTTTTTTTAGAGAAGAGCTTCAGTTGTCTGACAGTTAAACTCACCACCACTGGCCTTGAGCAGTTTGAAGCGCTCTGACCGGTGGAAAGAGGCAGGTCCCTTCACCTCTCCTGGTTTCAGCTCGTATGTGCCCGGTGCTGGGGCGCAGCCTGGACAAAACATGATGAAAACACAGGCAGCCCAATTGTCATGTTTTCAATTATTGTCAAAAGTGAGAGAAAAACATATCAGAATTGGGCTGCCTGTG
This sequence comes from Salvelinus fontinalis, assembly GCF_029448725.1. Taxonomy (NCBI): domain Eukaryota; kingdom Metazoa; phylum Chordata; class Actinopteri; order Salmoniformes; family Salmonidae; genus Salvelinus; species Salvelinus fontinalis. The sequence continues at coordinate 16,314,677 of NC_074693.1, forward strand.
TAAAGACATTGGCCTGACTATCAACATAGGTATCCAATTAACGTTAATGTAATGGCTTGTAACGTTAGCTACCGTAACCGACGTGGACTTGTTTTGCCCTTTGCTTGGTGGATTGGAGTAACGTTAGACATCCCTGCACTGGGTTTATGTTAACTAGATAGTTAGTAAACAATTGTATTCAAAATTTTGTTGGATAGCTACGTTAGCGCTAATCTAGCTAACGTAAGATTAGCCTGCCACTTAAAGCAGCTAACGTTATGGCCAAAGAAAGCAACGTTGGTTGGCTAGGTTTGCTCAGCTAAATCATTATTTAACTTACCGATATTTTCATTAAATCGTTTCACTGGAGCTCTTGAAAAAGACATGGCTTAAGTTTGGACGAAATAGTTCACTAGAAAATTAGTAGCTAGTTATAGCGACGCACGAAGAGTTCTAACGCACTGATTCAAATTCAAAACACCAGTATCAACACGTAAGGTGTCCCGCTGAAATTTCAAAACTAGCAACGTCATTACGTTGATAAAAGACGACAGGAATTTAACCAATCAGAGCAGAGGAAACGAGACTTCCGCCAGCGCCCACTGACTTCTGATACACACTGTGGCTTTCTTCAAATGCATACAGAATTTTCAAGTTACAATGTACACGGTCATACATGATTCTTAGTACATTTTCAGTTAACACATTTTTTATTTCATGGAAATACAATTTAATTTCCTTTTGCAGGACCATTCGTTGTACATCTTTATATTCTCTTTTACTCCTTTTTTGTATCTCAAAACATGATCACTTGTACAACAATATCATGAACAAAAGCCTGTCACAAACGTACCCTTTACAATATATCGCTCTTCTTGTCATGCTAACATGTTGGAAAATGATGCACTGATAACTTTTACTTATCAATAGATTCACCCATTCAATGAACATGAAGGTGTAGTTGTGTGGATTAAGATAATAAAAAGGACAATTGTAACAATTACAGGAAACTAAACTTGATTTTGTTTTTTTATTCAAACTGAAAATGTGGTCGCTCCTTCATGGGTGTAATGATTAACTTTCCTTCATAAGAATAAAAAACAGGGTCAAAAGACTTTGATGACACTGGTAAAGAAAAAAAAAAATTCAACAATATGGAATATTGAATATATTTAGGAAATTGCCCTCTCGATCTCGAAAAAAAAATCCAATAACATGGAATATTGAATATATTTAGAAAATCGCCCTCTCTCCATCTCTTGTGTGTAATTCGTACCTAAACAGTGAAAATGCAACTTCTTGATTCCTTTAATTCTTCTTCTATAGAGGGAATGAACTGTACAGGAGTTGGATTGGTTGTGTGATCCTACCAACATCTTACATTTACATTTACATTTAAGTCATTTAGCAGACGCTCTTATCCAGAGCGACTTACAAATTGGTGCATTCACCTTATGACATCCATCTTCCATTCACTCTCTGAACAAATCTATCTAATACAGTAAAGTCATCCAGGTCTCTTTTGTTCTTTGACAACCAATAATTATTTTTAACGTTTTTTTTACTCCGAAAAATAAAACACACACGCAGATGAAGATTTGTCAATCATTTCAAAAATGGTAAACAATATCACTGTATTAAGCGCACATACAGAATATAAAAATGTTCAATAAACTGACAAGACAGAGAGAAATCAAAAAGTAGGTGAGGATTCTCGTCAGTAGAAGAGGCAAGTCATACCAAGGATGAAAAATGTAATTATCAATAATTAATTAAAAACAATAACAATTTCAACACTCAACACTTCTCTTTTTAGTTCAACAGTGACATTTACAACGGAGAATGGAACTGAATAAAAATTATACTCAGAGGCTAAAACCCCCCAAATAAGTGAAAAATAAATAAAGCAACTAAGAAAAGCAGTCAAATGTCCTTGTTATGCTATTTGAAACAGTAGGGTTGTGTGAGGGGAGAAGAGGTGAGGTGTGGCTAACTACTCCTATGACACTGGTTTACTAAGCATGGGTATGTCCAGGGAGATGTGGGCTGCATCCAAATGGCACCCTATTCCTTATAGGAGCTAGTCAAAAGTAGTGCACTATATAGGGAATAGGGTGCCATTTGGGACACATACGTTAGTATCTGGGATGAATGAATGGACAGCTTGACTTGTGTGATGATCATATGATGGATGTTATGGGGGGAAATGCCACTGATGACTTTGGTGTAATTAAGTATCATCTAATACTTAGCACCTTTGTGGACTTCATTAAGCAATTCAATAAAATGATCGTTAGGTTTGCTTTCGTACGTCATCTACGAAATAATAATCTCAGGTTATATGTCATTTCAGAATCAGATTATTTGTATGCGCTGAGGTTTTGGAGATTATTCCAGCATATCTATCATCTTTTATGTAGGTTGATTGTTGATGCTCACTAAATGGTTTCTCAGAGGTATCTGATAGACTGTTGATTGTGACTAGAGGGGAAGCAGGGCGTTACTGCAGATCTGTAACCACTCAGGATTGGCAGTTGTGTATTACTGAGCCCATCCATGTGACATATAGCTCCAGTGACAGGAGAAGGGATGCTGAGTCTGGGTGTGAGAGTCACATGGGTTGAGAACAGAAAAACGAACATCTGAAAACACCCATACCTCTAAAACTAGACTGTGGTTATGGGCCTAAAATATTCAGACTTCAGAAAACTCAGTTTGAGATTTACACTTTTTAATGGGCGCCATGTTGACACAAAAAGTTCCAAGACAGTTGCATTCTAGAATGCAAAATGGAATGTCATTGGTATGGAATATTTGGTGCCAAAAGGTGTACAGTCAGACAGAGCTCTGGAATCCTAAGGCTCTGAGAGACTGAGTACAAGGCCAAAGAGAGGCAGACTGTGTGGGGATGATTTGGATTGGTGCGTGTGTGTATGTGTAGTTTGTGGGACATGTGTGGCTTATGTGTGTAGCATGTGTGAGTTCCTCTCAGCATGTTGTGGCCAGGGACTGGTGTATAGGTGGCTGGAAGCAGCGGACATGCTCCACGGTGGAACTATCCGTCTCCACAGCCTTCATGTACTTGTTGAGGATGGCAAAGATCTCATTGTTCAGGATCTGGTACTTCCTGATGCGATCAGCCATCTTCTTCAGCGGCTATAGATAGATAGATAGATAGATAGATAGATAGATAGATAGATAGATAGATAGATAGACAGACAGACAGACAGACAGACAGACAGACAGACAGACAGACAGACAGACAGACAGACAGAGACAGACAGAGACAGACAGAGACAGACAGAGACAGACAGAGACAGACAGACAGAGACAGACAGACAGAGACAGACAGACAGAGACAGACAGACAGACAGACAGACAGACAGACAGACAGACAGACAGACAGATAGATAGATAGATAGATAGATAGATAGATAGATAGATAGATAGATAGATAGATAGATAGATAGATAGATAGATAGATAGATAGATGGGGTTTGAATCTAATGATAAAATTTAAACCACAGACCAGGATTGTAGTAGCAAAGGACTTGCCACCATAAAGAGGGTGAGCTTCCTCTTCTCATATAAAAAATAAATAAAATAGCCAGCAGTTGACATATCTCTTAATCTATTGTGTCATCTTCTGTGTTAGCATGCTGGTAAAAACAAAGTAGATGTGTGCGTAGCGTCAGTGTGTACCCACCACGTTCTTGATGATCTCATCCTTGCCGTCCTGCCTCTGCACCTTGAGCAGGTGGTAGCAGAAGTCAAACAGGTCGAAGCGGCGCTGCTGACCCAACAGCACGATGATGGAACAGCCTGCCCAGTTCAGCCCGTCACCAAAACACTGCCTGCAGAGGACACGCACAGGAACTACTGTGTGAGTAACTCACACCTTACTGTGTGAGTGTACGCTGCCATGCCCCCTACAGTAACTCACTCCTTACTGTGTGTGTGAGTGTACCCTGCCATGCCCCCTACAGTAACTCACTCCTTACTGTGTGTGTGAGTGTACGCTGCCATGCCCTCTACAGTAACTCACTCCTTACTGTGTGTGTGAGTGTACGCTGCCATGCCCTCTACAGTAACTCACTCCTTACTGTGTGTGTGAGTGTACCCTGCCATGCCCCCTACAGTAACTCACTCCTTACTGTGTGTGTGAGTGTACGCTGCCATGCCCTCTACAGTAACTCACTCCTTACTGTGTGTGTGAGTGTACGCTGCCATGCCCCCTACAGTAACTCACTCCTTACTGTGTGTGTGAGTGTACGCTGCCATGCCCTCTACAGTAACTCACTCCTTACTGTGTGTGTGAGTGTACGCTGCCATGCCCCATACAGTAACTCACTCCTTACTGTGTGTGTGAGTGTATGCTGCCATGCCCTCTACAGTAACTCACTCCTTACTGTGTGTGTGAGTGTACGCTACCATGCCCTCTACAGTAACTCACTCCTTACTGTGTGTGTGAGTGTACGCTGCCATGCCCCCTACAGTAACTCACTCCTTACTGTGTGTGTGAGTGTACGCTGCCATGCCCCCTACAGTAACTCACTCCTTACTGTGTGTGTGAGTGTACGCTGCCATGCCCCATACAGTAACTCACTCCTTACTGTGTGTGTGAGTGTACGCTGCCATGCCCCCTACAGTAACTCACTCCTTACTGTGTGTGTACGCTGCCATGCCCTCTACAGTAACTCACTCCTTACTGTGTGTGTGAGTGTACGCTACCATGCCCTCTACAGTAACTCACTCCTTACTGTGTGTGTGAGTGTACGCTGCCATGCCCCCTACAGTAACTCACTCCTTACTGTGTGTGTGAGTGTACGCTGCCATGCCCCCTACAGTAACTCACTCCTTACTGTGTGTGTGAGTGTACGCTGCCATGCCACCTACAGTAACTCACTCCTTACTGTGTGTGTGTGTGTACGCTGCCATGCCCCCTACAGTAACTCACTCCTTACTGTGTGTGTGAGTGTACGCTGCCATGCCACCTACAGTAACTCACTCCTTACTGTGTGTGTGAGTGTACGCTGCCATGCCCCCTTCAGTAACTCATTCCTTACTGTGTGTGTAAGTGTACGCTGCCATTCCCCCTACAGTAACTCACTCCTTACTGTGTGTGTGAGTGTACGCTGCCATGCCCCCTACAGTAACTCACTCCTTACTGTGTGTGTGAGTGTACGCTGCCATGCCCCCTACAGTAACTCACTCCTTACTGTGTGAGTGTACGCTGCCATGCCCTCTACAGTAACTCACTCCTTACTGTGTGTGTGAGTGTACGCTGCCATGCCCCCTACAGTAACTCACTCCTTACTGTGTGTGTGAGTGTACGCTGCCATGCCCTCTACAGTAACTCACTCCTTACTGTGTGAGTGTATGCTGCCATGCCCTCTACAGTAACTCACTCCTTACTGTGTGTGTGAGTGTACGCTGCCATGCCCCCTACAGTAACTCACTCCTTACTGTGTGTGTGAGTGTACGCTGCCATGCCCTCTACAGTAACTCACTCCTTACTGTGTGAGTGTATGCTGCCATGCCCTCTACAGTAACTCACTCCTTACTGTGTGAGTGTACGCTGCCATGCCCTCTACAGTAACTCACTCCTTACTGTGTGTGTGAGTGTACGCTGCCATGCCCTCTACAGTAACTCACTCCTTACTGTGTGTGTGAGTGTACGCTGCCATGCCACCTACAGTAACTCACTCCTTACTGTGTGTGTGAGTGTATGCTGCCATGCCCCCTACAGTAACTCACTCCTTACTGTGTGTGTGAGTGTACGCTGCCATGCCCTCTACAGTAACTCACTCCTTACTGTGTGTGTGTGTACCCTGCCATGCCCCCTACAGTAACTCACTCCTTACTGTGTGTGTGAGTGTACCCTGCCATGCCCCATACAGTAACTCACTCCTTACTGTGTGTGTGAGTGTACGCTGCCATGCCCTCTACAGTAACTCACTCCTTACTGTGTGTGTGAGTGTACGCTGCCATGCCCTCTACAGTAACTCACTCCTCACTGTGTGTGTGAGTGTACGCTGCCATGCCCCCTACAGTAACTCACTCTGCTGTGAACTCGTGAGTGCCGACGGGTATGCCCTCTACAGTAACTCACTCCTTACTGTGTGTGTGAGTGTACACTACCATGCCCTCTACAGTAACTCACTCCTTACTGTGTGTGTGAGTGTACGCTGCCATGCCCCCTACAGTAACTCACTCCTTACTGTGTGTGTGAGTGTACGCTGCCATGCCCCCTACAGTAACTCACTCCTTACTGTGTGTGTGAGTGTACGCTGCCATGCCCCCTACAGTAACTCACTCCTTACTGTGTGTGTGAGTGTACGCTGCCATGCCCTCTACAGTAACTCACTCCTTACTGTGTGTGTGAGTGTACGCTGCCATGCCCCCTACAGTAACTCACTCCTTACTGTGTGTGTGAGTGTACGCTGCCATGCCCCCTACAGTAACTCACTCCTTACTGTGTGTGTGAGTGTACGCTGCCATGCCCCCTACAGTAACTCACTCCTTACTGTGTGTGTGAGTGTACGCTGCCAAGCCCTCTACAGTAACTCACTCCTTACTGTGTGTGTGAGTGTACGATGCCATGCCCCCTACAGTAACTCACTCCTTACTGTGTGTGTGAGTGTACGCTGCCATGCCCCATACAGTAACTCACTCCTTACTGTGTGTGTGAGTGTACGCTGCCATGCCCCATACAGTAACTCACTCCTTACTGTGTGTGTGAGTGTACGCTGCCATGCCCCCTACAGTAACTCACTCCTTACTGTGTGTGTGAGTGTACGCTGCCATGCCCCCTACAGTAACTCACTCCTTACTGTGTGTGTGAGTGTACGCTGCCATGCCCCCTACAGTAACTCACTCCTTACTGTGTGTGTGAGTGTACGCTGCCATGCCCCATACAGTAACTCACTCCTTACTGTGTGTGTGAGTGTACGCTGCCATGCCCCATACAGTAACTCACTCCTTACTGTGTGTGTGAGTGTACGCTGCCATGCCCCATACAGTAACTCACTCCTTACTGTGTGTGTGAGTGTACGCTGCCATGCCCCATACAGTAACTCACTCCTTACTGTGTGTGTGAGTGTACGCTGCCATGCCCCCTACAGTAACTCACTCCTTACTGTGTGTGTGAGTGTACGCTGCCATACCCCCTACAGTAACTCACTCCTTACTGTGTGTGTGAGTGTACGCTGCCATGCCCCATACAGTAACTCACTCCTTACTGTGTGTGTGAGTGTACGCTGCCATGCCCTCTACAGTAACTCACTCCTTACTGTGTGTGTGAGTGTACGCTGCCATGCCACCTACAGTAACTCACTCCTTACTGTGTGTGTGAGTGTACGCTGCCATGCCCCATACAGTAACTCACTCCTTACTATGTGTGTGAGTGTACGCTGCCATGCCCCATACAGTAACTCACTCCTTACTGTGTGTGTGAGTGTACGCTGCCATGCCACCTACAGTAACTCACTCCTTACTGTGTGTGTGAGTGTACGCTGCCATGCCCCATACAGTAACTCACTCCTTACTGTGTGTGTGAGTGTACGCTGCCATGCCCTCTACAGTAACTCACTCCTTACTGTGTGTGTGAGTGTATGCTGCCATGCCCCCTACAGTAACTCACTCCTTACTGTGTGTGTGTGAGTGTACGCTGCCATGCCCCCTACAGTAACTCACTCCTTACTGTGTGTGTGAGTGTATGCTGCCATGCCCCCAACAGTAACTCACTCCTTACTGTGTGTGTGAGTGTACGCTGCCATGCCCTCTACAGTAACTCACTCCTTACTGTGTGTGTGAGTGTACGCTGCCATGCCCCCTACAGTAACTCACTCCTTACTGTGTGTGTGTGAGTGTACGCTGCCATGCCCCCTACAGTAACTCACTCCTTACTGTGTGTGTGAGTGTATGCTGCCATGCCCCCAACAGTAACTCACTCCTTACTGTGTGTGTGAGTGTACGCTGCCATGCCCTCTACAGTAACTCACTCCTTACTGTGTTATGAGTGTACGCTGCCATGCCCCATACAGTAACTCACTCCTTACTGTGTGTGTGAGTGTACGCTGCCATGCCCCCTACAGTAACTCACTCCTTACTGTGTGTGTGAGTGTACGCTGCCATGCCCTCTACAGTAACTCACTCCTTACTGTGTGTGTGAGTGTACGCTGCCATGCCCCCTACAGTAACTCACTCCTTACTGTGTGTGTGAGTGTACGCTGCCATGCCCCCTACAGTAACTCACTCCTTACTGTGTGTGTGAGTGTACGCTGCCATGCCCCCTACAGTAACTCACTCCTTACTGTGTGTGTGAGTGTACGCTGCCAAGCCCTCTACAGTAACTCACTCCTTACTGTGTGTGTGAGTGTACGATGCCATGCCCCCTACAGTAACTCACTCCTTACTGTGTGTGTGAGTGTACGCTGCCATGCCCCATACAGTAACTCACTCCTTACTGTGTGTGTGAGTGTACGCTGCCATGCCCCCTACAGTAACTCACTCCTTACTGTGTGAGTGTACGCTGTCATGCCCTCTACAGTAACTCACTCCTTACTGTGTGTGTGAGTGTACGCTGCCATGCCCAATACAGTAACTCACTCCTTACTGTGTGTGTGAGTGTACGCTGCCATGCCCCCTACAGTAACTCACTCCTTACTGTGTGTGTGAGTGTACGCTGCCATGCCCCCTACAGTAACTCACTCCTTACTGTGTGTGTGAGTGTACGCTGCCATGCCCCCTACAGTAACTCACTCCTTACTGTGTGTGTGAGTGTACGCTGCCATGCCCCATACAGTAACTCACTCCTTACTGTGTGTGTGAGTGTACGCTGCCATGCCCCATACAGTAACTCACTCCTTACTGTGTGTGTGAGTGTACGCTGCCATGCCCCATACAGTAACTCACTCCTTACTGTGTGTGTGAGTGTACGCTGCCATGCCCCCTACAGTAACTCACTCCTTACTGTGTGTGTGAGTGTACGCTGCCATACCCCCTACAGTAACTCACTCCTTACTGTGTGTGTGAGTGTACGCTGCCATGCCCCATACAGTAACTCACTCCTTACTGTGTGTGTGAGTGTACGCTGCCATGCCCTCTACAGTAACTCACTCCTTACTGTGTGTGTGAGTGTACGCTGCCATGCCACCTACAGTAACTCACTCCTTACTGTGTGTGTGAGTGTACGCTGCCATGCCCCATACAGTAACTCACTCCTTACTATGTGTGTGAGTGTACGCTGCCATGCCCCATACAGTAACTCACTCCTTACTGTGTGTGTGAGTGTACGCTGCCATGCCACCTACAGTAACTCACTCCTTACTGTGTGTGTGAGTGTACGCTGCCATGCCCCATACAGTAACTCACTCCTTACTGTGTGTGTGAGTGTACGCTGCCATGCCCTCTACAGTAACTCACTCCTTACTGTGTGTGTGAGTGTATGCTGCCATGCCCCCTACAGTAACTCACTCCTTACTGTGTGTGTGTGAGTGTACGCTGCCATGCCCCCTACAGTAACTCACTCCTTACTGTGTGTGTGAGTGTATGCTGCCATGCCCCCAACAGTAACTCACTCCTTACTGTGTGTGTGAGTGTACGCTGCCATGCCCTCTACAGTAACTCACTCCTTACTGTGTGTGTGAGTGTACGCTGCCATGCCCTCTACAGTAACTCACTCCTTACTGTGTTATGAGTGTACGCTGCCATGCCCCCTACAGTAACTCACTCCTTACTGTGTGTGTGAGTGTACGCTGCCATGCCCTCTACAGTAACTCACTCCTTATTGTGTGTGTGAGTGTACGCTGCCATGCCCTCTACAGTAACTCACTCCTTACTGTGTGTGTGAGTGTACGCTGCCATGCCCCCTACAGTAACTCACTCCTTACTGTGTGTGTGAGTGTACGCTGCCATGCCCTCTACAGTAACTCACTCCTTACTGTGTGTGTGAGTGTACCCTGCCATGCCCCCTACAGTAACTCACTCCTTACTGTGTGTGTGAGTGTACGCTGCCATGCCCCCTACAGTAACTCACTCCTTACTGTGTGTGTGTGTACCCTGCCATGCCCCCTACAGTAACTCACTCCTTACTGTGTGTGTGAGTGTACGCTGCCATGCCCCCTACAGTAACTCACTCCTTACTGTGTGTGTGAGTGTACGCTGCCATGCCCTCTACAGTAACTCACTCCTTACTGTGTGTGTGAGTGTACGCTGCCATGCCCCCTACAGTAACTCACTCCTTACTGTGTGTGTGAGTGTACGCTGCCATGCCCTCTACAGTAACTCACTCTTTACTGTGTGTGTGAGTGTACGCTGCCATGCCCCCTACAGTAACTCACTCCTTACTGTGTGTGTGAGTGTACGCTGCCATGCCCCCTACAGTAACTCACTCTGCGGTGAACTCGTGAGTGCCGACGGGTATGCAGTAAACAAACTGCATGGCGCTCCAGAGGCGGTGGAACTCCATACACTCGTCCACGTGCATCACGCCGTTGGTGGGGGGCGGGCCTCGCCACACGGCGTCCTGCAGGAAACTACGGATCCTTGTAAGGATCACCTCGAACATGGACAGGCCACAGCAAAGACGCTCCTTGGTCAACAGATCCCCCTCACGGGCTATAGCTATTTGCTGAAAATGAGGAGGACAGGAAACATTAGGAGAGGAAGGAAGGAATGAAGGAAGGAGAACAGGGAGTAAGGTGGAGCAGATAAAATAGGGAAAGTTTAATTGTTTTGGAACTTTGGTGCCAATATGGCTGCCCTTACAAATTTCTACATTTCTGCCGAAACTGTCTAACGGCTGTGGGTCAGGACAGAGAGCAAGGTGATGAGGTATTTAAACTTTGATGACAAGCAGGTAGAGCTCACCTGAGGGGTCCCCAGCCTCTCGATGAGGGGCACCAGATGGAGAGGAGCATACTTAGCCTCCAGCCTCTTCATCCTGACTTCCAGACGCTCCCCCTCTACACACAGACACACACACACACGTTACTACACCAATCACATCAGTCAGATATGCATAATATTGACTGCCTTATCCCCCCCATCCACCTTGATCTCAATCAGGATCCACACACCTGGACCTGAATCACATACCTTTGATGTAGACCCTGGGGAGGATGTTCTGGAAGGGGGCTGCATGAAGCAGGTCACACACCTCCTCCTGGGACTGTGTTTAACACACACACACACAGACAGAGGGAGGCAGAGGTGAGATTGAACAACAGCCAACATCTCTCCTGGACACATCTACACTACATGGGGTAGTTAGTGGTGATGGGAGGGAGGTGTTATACTCATTAGTAAAGAGTGGAGTCAGAGGTACATACAGGAGGCTGGTGGTACAGGAGGCTGTGGTACAGGAGGACGTGCCAGAGGCTGTGCCACTAAGTACAGGAGGCCGTGCCACTAAGTACAGGAGGCTGTGCCACTAAGTACAGGAGGACGTGCCAGAGGCTGTGCCACTAAGTACAGGAGGCCGTGCCACTAAGTACAGGAGGCTGTGCCACTAAGTACAGGAGGACGTGCCAGAGGCTGTGCCACTAAGTACAGGAGGCTGTGCCACTAAGTACAGGAGGCTGTGCCACTAAGTACAGGAGGCTGTGCCACTAAGTACAGGAGGCTGTGCCACTAAGTACAGGAGGCTGTGCCACTAAGTACAGGAGGCCGTGCCACTAAGTATAGGAGGATGTGCCACTAAGTACAGGAGGCTGTGCCACTAAGTACAGGAGGCCGTGCCACTAAGTACAGGAGGCCGTGCCACTAAGTACAGGAGGCCGTGCCACTAAGTACAGGAGGCCGTGCCACTAAGTACAGGAGGCCGTGCCACTAAGTACAGGAGGCTGTGCCACTAAGTACAGGAGGCTGTGCCACTAAGTACAGGAGGCTGTGCCACTAAGTACAGGAGGCCGTGCCACTAAGTATAGGAGGATGTGCTACTAAGTATAGGAGGATGTGCCACTAATTACAGGAGGCTGTGCCACTAATTACAGGAGGCTGTGCCACTAAGTACAGGAGGCTGTGCCACTAAGTACAGGAGGCCGTGCCACTAAGTATAGGAGGATGTGCCACTAAGTATAGGAGGATGTGCCACTAATTACAGGAGGCTGTGCCACTAATTACAGGAGTCTGTGCCACTAAGTACAGGAGGCTGTGCCACTAATTACAGGAGGCTGTGCCACTAAGTACAGGAGGCTGTGCCACTAAGTATAGGAGGATGTGCCACTAAGTACAGGAGGCTGTGCCACTAAGTACAGGAGGCTGTGCCACTAAGTACAGGAGGCTGTGCCACTAAGTATAGGAGGATGTGCCACTAAGTACAGGAGGCTGTGCCACTAAGTACAGGAGGCTGTGCCACTAAGTACAGGAGGCTGTGCCACTAAGTACAGGAGGCTGTGCCACTAAGTATAGGAGGATGTGCCACTAAGTACAGGAGGCTGTGCCACTAAGTACAGGAGGCTGTGCCACTAAGTACAGGAGGCTGTGCCACTAAGTACAGGAGGCTGTGCCACTAAGTATAGGAGGCTGTGCCACTAAGTACAGGAGGCTGTGCCACTAAGTACAGGAGGCTGTGCCACTAAGTACAGGAGGCTGTGCCACTAAGTACAGGAGGCTGTGCCACTAAGTATAGGAGAATGTGCCACTAAGTACAGGAGGCTGTGCCACTAAGTACAGGAGGCTGTGCCACTAAGTACAGGAGGATGTGCCACTAAGTATAGGAGGCTGTACCACTAAGTACAGGAGGCTGTGCCACTAAGTACAGGAGGCTGTGCCACTAAGTACAGGAGGACGTGCCACTAAGTACAGGAGGATGTGCCACTAAGTACAGGAGGCTGTGCCACTAAGTATAGGAGGATGTGCCACTAAGTACAGGAGGCTGTGCCACTAAGTATAGGAGGATGTGCCACTAAGTACAGGAGGCTGTGCCACTAAGTATAGGAGAATGTGCCACTAAGTACATGAGGCTGTGCCACTAAGTACAGGAGGACGTGCCAGAGGCTGTGCCACTAAGTACAGGAGGCTGTGCCACTAAGTACAGGAGGCTGTGCCACTAAGTACAGGAGGCCGTGCCACTAAGTACAGGAGGCTGTGCCACTAAGTATAGGAGGCTGTGCCACTAAGTACAGGAGGCCGTGCCACTAAGTACAGGAGGCCGTGCCACTAAGTACAGGAGGCCGTGCCACTAAGTACAGGAGGCCGTGCCACTAAGTACAGGAGGCCGTGCCACTAAGTATAGGAGGCTGTGCCACTAAGTACAGGAGGCTGTGCCACTAAGTACAGGAGGCTGTGCCACTAAGTATAGGAGGATGTGCCACTAAGTACAGGAGGCTGTGCCACTAAGTACAGGAGGCTGTGCCACTAAGTATAGGAGGATGTGCCACTAAGTACAGGAGGCTGTGCCACTAAGTACAGGAGGCTGTGCCACTAAGTACAGGAGGCTGTGCCACTAAGTATAGGAGGATGTGCCACTAAGTACAGGAGGCTGTGCCACTAAGTACAGGAGGCTGTGCCACTAAGTACAGGAGGCTGTGTAGTACAGTACATCACACTGGTCTGATGTGTCATAGGTCTGACCTCTGGTCACCTCCCCCCTCAGTCACACTACAGGTACAGGCTACTGTCACTCAGGTCTGGTTAACAAATAGGAATGGCTGGAATATGGAACTAAACGCATGGTTAAAGTGGTGGTGTTAGAACCAATAGAACAAAGAGAATCAGAAAACAACAAGAGATCCAGATCAGGAAAGCTCCACTAAAACACTATGGAAGACAGAATGATCTGCATGCTATGATCAGCCAGTACAAACACACACTATATACACTATATATACACACACAAGGCAGTCAGAGAATGAGACAGACCAGAGGGCATGAGGCTGTAAAGAGTGACAGACATTGAGAGAGAAGCCAGTGTAGACAGAGAGTATAGAGGCAGAAGTTGAGCACATGCTTAACAGAAAGCCACCCAGAAACACACACGGGAGCCAAGGACATGAAAAGATACTTTAAGATAGTCACTTTTTATTAGCCATTTCCAATTATAGAATAATGATTGTATTATTGGATGTTCTTTACTTTCTTAAAACATTTTTTAATCTCAATTCTTGGCTTTCATGGCCCTCCGGAGGTTAAATTTTGAGTGTCAGAGTAAGATGTTGAATAGAAAAACACGGCAGCCCAAACTAACACAGACAGACAGACAGACAGACAGACAGACAGACAGACAGACAGACAGACAGACAGACAGACAGACAGACAGACAGACAGACAGACAGACAGACAGAGAGAGAGAGAGAGAGAGAGAGAGAGAGAGAGAGAGAGAGATCAGTCAGGGTGTGTGTTTGTTACCAAAGACAACAGCTAGATTCTTACCACCTGTGGTAGTTTGCCAGCGTGAAATAAAGAATAGAATTGCAATTCAGATACAGTCAATATCAACATTTCTGGAGGGTGAAACTTTATTGAGACTGAGAAAGAAACAGATATATTCAAACAGACAGAAAATCAAAGGAGGAGAAATCGCCTGACAAGTAACAGTCCATATTTCTGAGCATGCAAAGGTGACCCTGAGAGAGAGAAATAATTAGAGAAGAGAAAGTGGAAATGGGAGGAATAGAAGAGAGGAAAAGAGAGGGGAGAGGAGAGAGGTGATGGAGAGTAGAATAGGGGGAGAGGAGAGAGAGGGGAGAGAGGTGATGAGAGTAGGATAGGGGGAGAGGAGAGAGAGGGGAGAGAGGTGATGAGAGTAGGATAGGGGGAGAGGAGAGAGATGACAGAGAGTATGATGGGGGAGAGGAGAGAGGGGAGAGGAAAGAGATGATGGAGAGTAGAATAGGATGAGAGGAGAGAGAGGGTAGAGGAGAAAGGTGATGGAGAGTAGGATAGGGGAGAGGAGAGAGAGGAGAGAGGTGATGAGAGTAGGATAGGGTGAGAGGAGAGAGAGGGTAGAGGAGAAAGGTGATGGAGAGTAGGATAGGGGAGAGGAGAGAGAGGAGAGAGGTGATGAGAGTAGGATAGGGGGAGAGGAGAGAGGTGATGGAGAGTAGGATAGGGGGAGAGGAGAGAGAGGGGAGAGGAGAGAGGATGAGAGTAGGATAGGGGGAGAGGAGAGAGAGGAGAGAGGTGATGAGAGTAGGATAGGGGGAGAGGAGAGAGAGGAGAGAGGTGATGAGAGTAGGATAGGGGGAGAGGAGAGAGAGGGGAGAGGAGAGAGGTGATGGAGAGTAGGATAGGGGGAGAGGAGAGAGAGGGGAGAGAGATGATGGAGAGTAGGATAGGGGGAGAGGAGAGAGATGGGAGAGAGGTGATGAGAGTAGGATAGGGGGAGAGGAGAGAGAGGGGAGAGAGGTGATGGAGAGTAGGATAGGGGGAGAGGAGAGAGAGGGGAGAGAGATGATGGAGAGTAGAATAGGGGGAGAGGAGAGAGAGGGGAGAGAGGTGATGGAGAGTAGGATAGGGGGAGAGGAGAGAGAGGGGAGAGAGGTGATGAGAGTAGGATAGGGGGAGAGGAGAGGAGAGATGTGATGAGAGTAGGAGAGGGAGAGGGAGAGGGGAGAGATAGAGGGGAGAGAGAGAGGGGAGAGAGGTGATGAGAGTAGGATAGGGGGAGAGAGAGAGGAGAGGAGAGATGTGATGAGAGTAGGATAGGGGGAGAGGAGAGGGAGCGAGAGAGGGGAGAGAGGTGATGAGAGTAGGATAGGGGGAGAGGAGAAAGAGGGGAGAGGAGAGAGAGGGGAGAGGAGAGAGAGGGGAGAGGAGAGAGAGGGGAGAGGAGAGAGAGGAGAGAGGTGATGAGAGTAGGATAGGGGGAGAGGAGAAAGAGGGGAGAGGAGAGAGAGGAAAGGGGAAGATGAAAGGAGAAAGAGAAAATAGGGATACAGGTGAAGCAGGAGAGGATGGGAAGGAGGGGAGGACAGAACAGAGGAGAGGAAGGGATAGAGGTGAATAAGGAGAAGAACAGGGACTCACCAGAGCTTGTTCGATGAGCAGACAGAAGAGGATGGCGTTCCCCACCTCT